>NC_143045.1:38480000-38720000 GCF_057628025.1 Oncorhynchus mykiss
ATATCTATGAAAAGGGCCGGTCGTTCAATATTTTCATTCTACTTTTTCTTTTCTTTTTTTTTACAGATTGTCATCCACTTTGATAAAGGTCTCTGATAACGTGTACGTCGAACGCTGCACATTCCAATGTGATGGAACAAACAACCTCTTCAGTGTCTTGGACAAAGGACATTAGTGAACGTTCTCCCCTCCCCAGTCTCCTCAGTCCATGTTCGGTGCAGTATTTTTCAATGAAAAAATGTGCATGAAAATGAGTCGTCTCTCTTTGAATGACAACAAAAACATCCCTGAGCGGCCATGTTAACATCCCTGAGCGGCCATGTTAACATCCCTGAGCGGCCATGTTAACATCCCTGAGTGGTCATGTTAACATCCCTGAGAGGCCATGTTAACATCCCTGAGAGGCCATGTTAACATCCCTGAGAGGCCATGTTAACATCCCTGAGAGGCCATGTTAACATCCCTGAGTGGCCATGTTAACATCCCTGAGAGGCCATGTTAACATCCCTGAGTGGCCATGTTAACGTCCCTGAGCGGTCATGTTAACATCCCTGAGAGGCCATGTTAACATCCCTGAGAGGCCATGTTAACATCCCTGAGCGGCCATGTTAACATCCCTGAGTGGCCATGTTAACATCCCTGAGAGGCCATGTTAACATCCCTGAGTGGCCATGTTAACATCCCTGAGTGGCCATGTTAACATCCCTGAGCGGCCATGTTAACATCCCTGAGCGGTCATGTTAACATCCCTGAGAGGCCATGTTAACATCCCTGAGTGGCCATGTTAACGTCCCTGAGTGGTCATGTTAACATCCCTGAGAGGCCATGTTAACATCCCTGAGAGGCCATGTTAACATCCCTGAGCGGCCATGTTAACATCCCTGAGAGGCCATGTTAACATCCCTGAGCGGTCATGTTAACATCCCTGAGAGGCCATGTTAACATCCCTGAGTGGCCATGTTAACGTCCCTGAGTGGTCATGTTAACGTCCCTAAACGGCCAAGTTGTATGTTTCTAGAGACGGGAAAGAAAGAACAATCATCAAGGTAAAAATATATATCACTGGACAACACACACCCAGAGTACACACGCACGCATGCACACACGCACGCACACACGCACACACACACAGCTGCTCTGTACGGTCACCAAGGTGATGAACCACAAACAGAACACCTAGATTCCCAAAGTAGAAAATTAACAACACACACACACACACACACTCTCACACACACACACACACACACACACACACACATGAGAACAACTCTTCTCTAGCGGGGGTGAACAATATCCCAGGAATCCAACTAACACCCACACCAGCTAGTTCTCATCAACTAACACCCACACCAGCTAGTTCTCATCAACTAACACCCACACCAGCTAGTTCTCATCAACTAACACCCACACCAGCTAGTTCTCATCAACTAACACCCACACCAGCTAGTTCTCATCAACTAACACCCACACGAGCTAGTTCTCATCAACTAACAGCCACACAAGCTAGTTCTCATCAACTAACACCCACACCAACTAGTTCTCAACTAACACCCACACCAACTAGTTCTCATCAACTAACACCCACACCAGCTAGTTCTGATCAACTAACACCCACACCAGCTAGTTCTCATCAACTAACACCCACACCAGCTAGTTCTCATCAACTAACACCCACACCAGCTAGTTCTCATCAACTAACACCCACACGAGCTAGTTCTCATCAACTAACAGCCACACAAGCTAGTTCTCATCAACTAACACCCACACCAACTAGTTCTCAACTAACACCCACACCAACTAGTTCTCATCAACTAACACCCACACCAGCTAGTTCTGATCAACTAACACCCACACCAGCTAGTTCTCAACTAACACCCACACCAACTAGTTCTCATCAACTAACACCCACACCAGCTAGTTCTCAACTAACACCCACACCAGCTACTTGTCAACTGCAAGTTAGAGAAAACCACAGTAGCAATCAGCCAGACATCCCAATGCCACATAGCAGACAAACCTCTATAAGAACATCCAGCTGGCATCAACTGGGCATACAAATGACCATCCAATGGCAGAGAAGGCACGGCTAATAGGGTTTTCAGGCCAAGTAGACATTACATAACTCAAACTATTGTTCAAAGCTTCATTAGAAAACACAATTTATACGGAAAATTTGTGATTACACAAATACAGAAAACCAGATTGTTATTAGAACACCTCTAATAATAATTTGATAAATAAATTATTTAAAAAATATATTTTAAAAAATGGACGGCATTATAATCCGTCCCATAAAACCTCAACAACAACAACAACAACAACAACAACAACAACGACGACAACAACGACAACAACAACAACAACAACAACAACAACAACAACGACAACAACAACAACGACAACAACAACAACGACAACAACAACAACAACAACAACAACGACATCAACTGCTCCCTGGCCACCGATGACGTGGGCATTGATTAAGGCAGCCCCTCCCGCACCTCTCTGATTCAGAGGGGTTAAATGCAGAAGACACACATTTCCGTTGAATGCATTCAGTTGTGCAACCGACTAGATATCCCCCTTTTCCTGTATCCATATCACATTTTCAAACACTGGTTAAACAAAACAGGTTGGACAGCATCAGCTCCCCTTACATCCAATACTAATGACTTACCGCACACACACACACATACACAGACACCTGTATGCCATTTGCACAACGTTGCTCAGCGTTAACGACACACACACACACACACCAGTACGTGGGAGTATTACCTGTAGGCCATGTGGGTCTGGTTCATCACAGTGTCCTGTAGTGACAGAGCGTGGACACTGAGAAACTCCTCCAGTTGTTTGACCTCCAGAGTGGTGTTGGCTCTCAGTCCACCCCACAGCATAAGAGGGGTGTAGGGTCTTGCCCCGGGCCTCGCCGAACCCTGCTGACATTTCCTTCCTTGGCCACCCTGACCCCCCTGTCCTGTCGGTCCCCCTGGGCCCTTGTCCGCTTGTTTGGAGGCTCCCTTCTGCTTTGGGTTAGGGATGTCTGAACAGGTGGCTTTGTACAGGTACATCTCCTTGAATCACCCGCTCTCCTTCCTCTTTTTCTCTCTTTTAAGTCTCTCCCGTCTTCTGTCCGTCTCTCTCAGACACACCCAGAGGAGTCCCAGGTAGGCCCCTCAGCAGGCAGACCACATGGTGTGTGTGTGTGTGTGTGTGTGTGTGTGTGTTATGAATGTCTCAATTTACAGATAGATCAAATACATGAAAGTTGATCATCTCTGTCAAGCATCCAATAGAAATACCATTCTAGTTAAATCTCCATATTTGGAAGGAAGTACTACTCCAATACAACACGTACTATAATACTATCTACTAATTCACAGTTTTCAATTACAGTGTACGTACTACGGTATAACACTATCCCCAGGATCCTGGTCTGAAGAGGCAGTTTTCATCTGTCAGTAAAGAAAAAGTCCTGCGTGGAAAGTCTGCTTGCTACTACAGCACATCAAGTATATTCCTGCTTTACGATCAGTCACATATCTGTCTGCACACACACACACATGCTGTCATGTTCCCCTCTTCTCTGACATTCTATCAGCTCATTTTGGTAATGCTCTCTGTTAAATAGCATGGGAATCTGGGACATGTTTCTCCCTCCTTCTTTCACTCTTTCCCTCTCTTCCTCCCTCCCTCTTCCTCTTCCTTTTTCCCCTCCCTCCCTCATCAACCCTTTCTATCCAAATATTGTTGTCTACCATTCGTCTATTTCTCTCCCATTCTCCCTCCCTCCCGCCCACTCCCATTCTCCCTCCCTCCCACTCTCATTCTCCCTCCCTCCCTCCCACTCCCATTCTCATTCTTTCCCACTCCCACTCGCAGTCTCTCCCTCTCCCACTCTCAGTATCTTCCTCTCCCACTCTCATTCTCTTTCCGATCTCTCTTCTCCCCACTCCAGTCGTTCTCTCTTTTCATGTCCCTCCCCCCACTCTCTCGTTCTCGTCCCATGGTCCTCCCTCATCAAGCAGGGTAAGGGGTTTTGTGCCCTCTGACCTCTGCCATGTCTGACAGTCAAACTGACTTCATTTACTGTATCGTCCGTCACTCACTGTATTGTAGGAATGAGGAGTGGCACCTTCTCATATCCTTTGGCAAACACTGTGCAGAGCCCGTATACACACACACACACACACACACACACACACACACACACACACACACACACACACACACACACACACACACACACACACACACACACAATTTCCAATAAGTAGAGAAGGGAGAGGGTCACTGACATGCGCTAGGACAACTCACTAAGTGACAACGCACAGACAGGGATATTGTCACCTAAACAAAACATTCTCCCAGCCATCACCCTGCAGCTTAACACTCATTCAAACTACAGGATATAATAATATATAGAATATAATAGGGTTCGGAGATCTTCTAATGCCTCAGCCTATAAGGGGAACAGACAGGACTGTGAGATCCTCTAACGCCTCAGCCTATAAGGGGTACAGACAGGACTGTGAGATCCTCTTATGCCTCAGTCTACAGAAGGAAACAGACTGGGCTGTGAGCTCCTTTAATGCCTCAGCCTATAAGGGGAACCGACAGGGCTGTGAGATCCTCTAATGCCTCAGCCTATAAGGAGAACAGACAGGGCTGTGAGATCCTCTAATGCCTCAGCCTATAAGGGGAACAGACAGGGCTGTGAGATCCTCTAATGCCTCAGCCTATAAGGGGTACAGACAGGACTGTGAGATCCTCTAATGCCTCAGCCTATAAGGGGAACAGACAGGGCTGTGAGATCCTCTAATGCCTCAGCCTATAAGGGGTACAGACAGGGCTGTGAGATCCTCTAATGCCTCAGCCTATAAGGGGAACAGACAGGGCTGTGAGATCCTCTAATGCCTCAGCCTATAAGGGGAACAGACAGTGCTGTGAGATCCTCTAATGCCTCAGCCTATAAGGGGTACAGACAGGACTGTGAGATCCTCTAATGCCTCAGCCTATAAGGGGTACAGACAGGGCTGTGAGATCCTCTAATGCCTCAGCCTATAAGGGGAACAGACAGGGCTGTGAGATCATCTAATGCCTCAGCCTATAAGGGGAACAGACAGGGCTGTGAGATCCTCTAATGCCTCAGCCTATAAGGGAAACAGACAGGGCTGTGAGATCCTTTAATGCCTCAGCCTATAAGGGGAACAGACAGGGCTGTGAGATCCTCTAATGCCTCAGCCTATAAGGGGAACAGACAGGACTGTGAGATCATCTAATGCCTCAGCCTATAAGGGGAACAGACAGGGCTGTGAGATCCTCTAATGCCTCAGCCTATAAGGGGAACAGACAGGGCTGTGAGATCCTCTAATGCCTCAGCCTATAAGGGAAACAGACAGGGCTGTGAGATCCTCTAATGCCTCAGCCTATAAGGGGAACAGACAGGGCTGTGAGATCCTCTAATGCACATATGTCAGAGTCAAGGCCCGCGGGCCACATCCGGCCCGCAAGAAGGTTTTTTACGGCCCCTGGGATGATCTTGATTTATTATTAGAACCGGCCCGCAGCAAGCCGGCAGCCCGCAGATCTTTTACACGCACCAATACTACATTTCCCACAATGCAAAGGTGACGCACCGAGCAGTAGGCTGCTTCATTTCAATATTTATTGGCACAGCAGTCGTCAGCATCACAGTAAAATTAACTTTCAGATACCCATCAAAAATGGCAAAACGGAAGGTGGATACTGAGAACCGGGGGTTTCAAACAAGGTGGGAGTCGGAGTATATGTTCACGAAGGTAGCTGGAAAACCTGTGTGTCTTCTGTGTGGAGAAAGTGTGGCGGTACTGAAAGAGTATAATCTGAGACGACATTATGAAACGAAACACGCGGACAAAAACAAGAATATGGACATGGAACAAAGGCTACAAAAGGCAGAGGAATTAAAACGAGGCCTCAAATCTCGACAGGCTCTGAGCCACTTTCCCAGCTGCCAGACCATGAAAGAGAAGCTCTCTACCAGTGCGTTCCCGAGCACACAGTTGGCTGATAAAATAGGTATGCTTGCCGCTGACTTTCGACGCCGATTTGCTGACTTTGAAGCACAAAAAAGCAGGTTGGAACTGCTCGGTAACCCATTTGCTGTTGACGTGGAAAGCTCACCACCAAACCTCCAAATGGAGTTGATTGACCTCCAATGCAATGATGCACTGAGGGCAAAATATGCGGCAGTGGGTGCTGCGGAGTTCGCCCGTTTCCTCCCCGGCACAATGCCCCAGCTGCGCATCCAGGCTGCTCAAACGTTGTCTATGTTTGGCAGCACATACCTGTGTGAACAACTGTTTTCTTTGATGAACCTGAACAAAACATCACACAGAAGTCGACTTACTGCTGAACACCTCCACTCAATTCTGAGGATTTCTTCAGCTCAGAGCCTTACCCCGAACATTGATGAACTTGTGGAAAAGATGGGACACCACCAAGTATCACCCTCAACCTCAAACAAGTGAACATTACTGTGCAATCACATATTTAGAGTTTTTACTCAGTTCAAGTTTAAAAGTTAAAATTTAATATTTGTTTTCACTGCATGTTACTTCTCCTTAAACAAAGTGTTGTTTTTGATTAATAGATTTTTGCACTTTATTTTTTTGTATTTCAATCCAATTATATTTTAAAAATATTTCAGTTGAGTGGATGATAGAAAATTGCTATTATTGTTTTTTCTTTGAAGTAAATTTAGCCCACTTTTGCTAAAATAGAAAATATAGTCTACTGATGGTGCCTTGAATACCGGTTTCTTTCATTTAATGTTCATGTTATGGGGATATTTATATAAAGGAAATTTGTCTTTTGTGTCTGTTGAAAATTAAAGATTACTGACAGAGCCATAAGAAAATATTGCTTTATTTATCTGATCATATTGTAATATATTTGTTAGGTTTTCAGTAGGTTCAATTAGGTTCACTAGACTATATGCGTCATTTAAAATTTTTTCAATGAACATTCGAACAGTCCGGCCCTCGTCTTGTAGCTGATTTTTTTATTTGGCCCTCCGTCCATTTGACTTTGACACCCCTGCTCTAATGCCTCAGCCTATAAGGGGAACAGACAGGGCTGTGAGATCCTCTAATGCCTCAGCCTATAAGGGGAACAGACAGGACTGGAGAAAAAAAAAATGTAAAAAAAAAAATAGCAGTTATGACAACAATAAAAACAAACCAAAGTAATTTTTACCTTCAGCGTCATGATTCTGAGAAATGCTCAATAAGTTCCAGAAATGTTGTTTTGCTCTCTCTCTCTCTCTCTCTTTCTCTTTCTCTCGCTCTCTTTCTCTCTCGTTTCCTTTTTTTAGGAGCCCATGTTGAGAACAGTTACATACCCTCAGTGCTGGGACGGGTGAGTCATGGACAAGAATACCTCAAGAGGGGGAGGGAAAGGGGAGGTAGAGGGAGGGGGGAGGCAAGCTAGGGGGACACCAATAAGCACTGGAATCCGCCCTCGCACTCCACGAGAGGCAAGGAAAGGGGACTGATCGCACCCCTCAACTCAACACAGAGAAGAGACATAACTTTTTTAACCCACACATTCTCTCTCCTCCTCTCTCGTCCTCTCCCTCTCTCTCCACCAATATCCCCTCTCAATCCATCACCTCTCCTACAGTCACTTATTGTACTCTCTCTCCCCCTTTCATGTCTCTCCCCTCCCTAGTGTCTCTCTCTTTCTCTCTCTCTCTCACTCCCCCACTCCCCCTTGTGAATACGCCTCTCCCCTCCCTAGCCGCAGACTCTCTTTCTCCCATGTCTCTCTCCTCCCTAGCCTCTCTTTCTCTCACTCCCGGTTCCAGGTCTCTCTCCTCCCTAGCCTCTCTCTCTCTCTCTCTCTCTCACTCCCCCTTCCAGCTCTATCCTCCCTAGCCACTCTCTATCTCACTCCCCCTCCTATGTCTACACCACACTCTCTCTTTCTCTCTCTCTCTTTCTCAATCTCTCTCTCTCTCTCTCTCTCTCTCTCTCTCACTCTCTCACTGTCTCCCCTTCCATGTCTCTCTCTCCCCTCTCTTTCACTCCCCCTTCCATGTCTCCATAAAACTGTGGATGAACAAAAATAAATAATTACGGAGCTTACTGAATGATTAAACTGGATGGAGGACACCAGCCACCGTTTAAATCTTATTTTCATAATTTCCCCCGAAAGCTGAGGAACAACCGGAATGACCAATAGCCTGCATTAAAGGAAACGACCACTACAGAGGCACCAGTAAGGTCGCTCTCTCACCTGTTCAACAGTGCAGGATAGATTATAATGCGGGAAGCATCGAAGAGCGGAAAGATGAAAGGGGGAGGGATCTATTGGTTTGATCAGTTCTTGATGTCTTGTGAACACATGCCCACTAAGAAGCTTGAGGATTGATCGATACTATTTTCATTGTAGCTGTTTATGTATCAACACCTTACATGATGTTGATGTGAGACACTACATTCAGGACCAGTCAAAAGATTGGACACACATCTACTCATTCAAAGGTTTTTCAAAAAGTTTTCTAGGCCGAACCGCTCAGGAAGCTCCCCTTTCCATAGAGCAGTCATATTAGTTTTCTAGGCCGAACCGCTCAGGAAGCTCCCCTTTCCACAGAGCAGTCATATTAGTTTTCTAGGCCAAACCGCTCAGGAAGCTCCCCTTTCCATAGAGCGGGCCGAACCGCTCAGGAAGCTCCCCTTTCCATAGAGCAGTCATAATAGTTTTCTAGGCCGAACCGCTCAGGAAGCTCCCCTTTCCATAGAGCAGTCATATTAGTTTTCTAGGCCGAACCGCTCAGGAAGCTCCCCTTTCCATAGAGCGGGCCGAACCGCTCAGGAAGCTCCCCTTTCCATAGAGCAGTCATATTAGTTTTCTAGGCCGAACCGCTCAGGAAGCTCCCCTTTCCATAGAGCGGGCCGAACCGCTCAGGAAGCTCCCCTTTCCACAGAGCAGTCATATTAGTTTTCTAGGCCGAACCGCTCAGGAAGCTCCCCTTTCCATAGAGCAGTCATATTAGTTTTCTAGGCCGAACCGCTCAGGAAGCTCCCCTTTCCATAGAGCAGTCATATTAGTTTTCTAGGCCGAACCGCTCAGGAAGCTCCCCTTTCCATAGAGCGGGCCGAACCGTTCAGGAAGTTCCCCTTTCCATAGAGCAGTCATATTAGTTTTCTAGGCCGAACCGCTCAGGAAGCTACAGAAGTTTGGTTTTTTTTGTGACAAGACCAATGTTTCGTGATGTCGCATGGTCTGACAAACGTCGCTGTAGCTCATCCACTTTCCACCGCCGACATCGGAGGATGTGATGGATTGAGACACAGCCCATCCAATAAAAATATCTAGAGTTTAAACAGATGGATTTTGATGGGGATTTTAAATATGAATATATTAACATGTGTAAGATGGAATGTCAATGCAGCCGGCCAAAATAATTAAGATATTTTCCTATTTGATAGGAAAACAAGAAACTCACCTATCAGCAGTAGAAAGGGAAAGGGGAGCTTGGGATGGGTTGGCAATCTTCAGCGGTGTAAAGTACTTAAGTGCAAATACTTTAAAGTACTACTTAAGTAGATTTTTTTTCGGGGCAATCTGTATTTTACTATTTATATATTTGCCAACTTTTACTTTTACTTCACTACATTCCTAAAGAAAATAATGTGCTTTTTACTCCTTGTATTTTCCCTGACACCCAAAAGTACTCGTTACATTTTGAATGCTTACCAGGACAGGGAAATGGTCTAATTTACACACTTATCAAGAGAACATCCCTACTGCCTGTGATCTGGCCACTCACTAAACACACATGCTTCGTTTGTAAACATGTCTGAATGTTGGAGTTTGCCAATGGCTAAAAAACAAGAAAACGGTGCAGTCTGCTTCATGTAAGGAATATAATATTTGTATTTAACGAGGCAAGTCAGTTAAGAACAATTCTTATTTACAACGACGGCCTAGGAACAGTGGGTAAGCTGCCTTATTCAGGGGAAGAACGACAGATTTGTACGTTTACAGCTCGGGGATTCGATCTAGCAACCTTTCGGTTACTGGCCCAACGCTCCAACCACTCAACTTTTTATACTTAAGTATATTTTTGAAATTACATTTACTTTTGCTACTTAAGTATTTAAAATCAAATGCTTTTAGACTTTTACTCAAGTAGTATTTTACTGGGTGACTCACTTTTTCTGTAAAAAAAAAAAGACAATTCAGTACTTGCTGCCTCGACTCCCTGAGGAACCCCCCCAGCACCGACCAGCAGTGTGTCCTCTGCGGCCACCGATGGTGCAGGGAAAGGCCCCTCCTCCGGTCACGCTAAGTGCAGTACCTCCCAGCTCCATGGGCGTCGGAGCGGAGGTGCTGGGGGATGGAACTGACAGGTCCCGATCCAGACGTCCGCGGGCAGTCAGCAGGTTGTCCAGCTGGACAGACAGGTCCACCAGCTGGTCCAATGTGAGGGTGGTGTCTCGGCAGGCCAACTCCCGACGGACATCCTCGCACAGACTGCACCTGTAGTGATCGATCAGGGCCCTGTTGTTCCATCCCGCACTGGCGGCCAGGGTCTGGAAGGCCAAGGCGAAATCCTGTGCGCTCCTCGTCCCCTGTCTGAGGAGGAACAGACGTTCACCCACCACTGAGATTTTTGGACATAAATATGCACATTATCGAACAAAACATACATGTATTGTGTAACATGATGTCCTATGAGTGTCATCTGATGAAGATCATCAAAGGTGAGTGATTAATCTATATTTCTGCTTTTTCTGACTCCTATATTTGGCTTGAAAAATGGCTGTGTGTTTTTGAGACTTGGCTCTAACCTAACATAATCATATGTTGTGCTTTCGCTGTAAAGCCTTTTTGAAATAGGACACAATGGGTAGATTAACAAGAAGTTTATCTTCCATTTGCTGTATTGGACTTGTTAACTTGTTGCGTCGAGCAAACCCATATCCGGGAGCGTAGTCATAGCCTCAAGCTCATTACCATAACGCAACGTTAACTATTCATGAAAATCGCAAATGAAATGAAAGAAATATACTCACTCACAAACTTCAAATAAAATAATTTACCTTTGAAGAACTTCGGATATTTTCAATGAGGAGACTCTCAGCTAGATAGCAAATGTTAATTTTTTTCCAAAAATATTATTTGTGTAGGAGAAATCGCTCCGTTTTGTTCATCACGTTTGGCTAAGAAAAAAACCTGAAAATTCAGTCATTACAACGCCAAACTTTTTTCCAAATTAACTCCATAATATCGACAGAAACATGGCAAACATTGTTTCGAATCAATCCTCAAGGTGTTTTTCACATATCTATTCGATGATAAATCATTTGTGGCAGTTGTGTTTCTCCTCGGAAGCAAACAAAAAAATACACGCAGCTGGAGATTACGCAATAATTGCGACGGAGGACACCAAGCGACCACCTGGGAAATGTAGTGTAAAATGGTCAATCTTCCAATGATATGCCTACAAATTGGTCACAATGCTGTCGACACTATGGGGAAACGACAGGAAGTCTAAGCTCATTCGTGACCCGTACACAGGAATATAAGGACTCATTGAAACACAGCGCTTTCAAAATCTGGGTGCACTTCCTGTTTGAAATTTCATCTTGGTTTCGCCTGTAGCATCAGTTCTGGGGCACTCACAGACAATATCTTTGCAGATTTGCAGATTCTTTCCAAAGCTGTCAATTATATGCAGTCGAGCATCTTTTCGTGACAAAATATCGCGCTTAAAACGGGAACGTTTTTTTTATCCAATAATGAAATAGCGCCCCCAGAGTTCCAAGAAGTTAATTTGTGAAATATTTTTGAATTTCACGCACTGCCTTTTCAGCGGAATGTTGTCGAAGGGTTCCGCTAGCGGAACGCCTGCACTAGAAAGGTTTTAAGCTTACACCTCCTATGGCAACATATCATTATATATATATATAACATAACTATAACAAAGACATGGCGATACAACACAATGTTACTTAGAGAGATAGAAGAGAGAGAGGAGTTTACATCTCAACACACAGACATATTTTTGGAAATAAATGTAGATAAGGAAGTATTCCCAACCGCTCTTGAAGCATATATGACATGCTGCATCATGTCTTACTCTTCACAAAAGAACAATAAGACCAATAAAGAAATAGAAATACTAGAAAAAGGAAAATGTTGATGCCCTTCAACAGTTGAACACGTTGAAACTTGATTACAATGTTATAAACATCTGCTCTGTAGAGATTGCTGCCCTGAAATCCAAACAACAAATGACATCAACAATACGGTGAACAAGGTGTAAGAGTGGGGGAAATGCTTGCTTGGCAAATTATTAAGAAAGAGGAAGAGAAACATACCATCCACGGCACAAACTGTATCAATCTGAAAACAAAAGCTCAACGCGATTTAGACAATTTCCTTACTCAGGCCAATTTACCAATTATAAGTGAACCAGATACAATTTATATGGATAAAAATATTTCCCTAGGTGAGCTGGAGGAGGCCATTAATATTCTACAAAATGGGGAATCTCCTTGCAATGAAGGATTCCGATTGGAATTTTACAGACATCCCAAATTACTAAAGCTTATGTAAATTATGCTCACAGCAGCTCTAGAGCAAACTGTTTGAATTACAATCACCTTGTCTGGCTACAATCACCTCTACTTTAAAAAAAAAAAAAAAAATCAGGATTCATTGTCATGCAGATACCTCCACTCATTGTCACTTTTGAATGTGGATTATGCAATCATTGCGAAAGTATTGGCTTTTCACATAGAAATAGTAATACAAAAGTGTATGAACTTTTATCAAACAGGGTTAACATGGAATAGGATGTTTTTAGACAATCTCTCCCAATTTTTCAACATAAATCATCAAATCAGGAACTTGTTTATTCAAAAAGTGACAGTATCACTAAGTTATCAAGAGGGACCAGACAGGGATGCACTTTGTCCAGCTATGTATTTGCTTTAGTCACAGAAGCCTTAGCATCAATAATTAGAATCCATGGTTCAATCTGATGAATAGAGATTATTTATTTTCCAACTGTTGGAAACATGGTGCTGTATCAGCATTAAAAGTGAATTGGGAGAAAACTGAAATAATGCTCATTTCTAGTTATGACTTTTCAAGCTTGGAAAGTGCATTTCAGTGGAAATGGACAAAGACACATATGAAATACATGGGTGTATTGATAGCATGCAATTTAGAGGAGGTCTTTAAAATCAACTATTCTCCTTTACTAGATTGAAGCCGACGTCCAGGGGTGGCAGGGTAGCCTAGTGGTTAGAGCGTTGGACTAGTAACCGGAAGGTTGCAAGTTCAAACCCCTGAGCTGCCTCTGAACAGGCAGTTAACCCACTGTTCCTAGGCCGTCATTGAAAATAAGAATTTGTTCTTAATTTGTTCTTGCCTAGTTAAATTAAAATTCAAATGTTAAGTAGAGATGGAGAACTCTCCCTACTTCTATGTTAGGTAGAGATGGAGAACTCTCCCTATTTCTATGTTAGGTAGGGTCAACATAATGAAAATGAATATATTACTAAGGTTAATGGATTTATTTCAAGCCTTACCAGTTTAAATTCCATCCAACTTCTTTAAGAAAATAAACGGCCTACTCTCCAACTTTATTTAGAATGGAAAGATCTCGAGTCAGATTTTATGTTTTACATAGCAGGAGGTATTGGACTACCTCACATGAAAATGTACTGTACAACTGTGTTCACTTAAACAACGGTCAGCAGATGATCTTTGTGCTTGGAGGACTGTTGAAGGAGTATTGGAGGAGTGTTGAAAGATTATTGAAGGAGTATTGGAGGAGTGTTGAAGGAGTGTTGAAGGAGTATTGGAGGAGTGTTGAAGGATTATTGAAGGAGTATTGGAGGAGTGTTGAAGGATTATTGGAGGAGTGTTGAAGGATTATTGAAGGAGTATTGGAGGAGTGTTGAAGGATTATTGAAGGAGTATTGGAGGAGTGTTGAAGGATTATTGAAGGAGTATTGGAGGAGTGTTGAAGGAGTATTGAAGGAGTATTGGAGGAGTGTTGAAGGATCATTGAAGGAGTATTGGAGGAGTGTTGAAGGAGTATTGGAGGAGTGTTGGAGGAGTGTTGAAGGATTATTGAAGGAGTATTGGAGGAGTGTTGAAGGATTATTGAAGGAGTATTGGAGGAGTGTTGAAGGAGTATTGGAGGAGTGTTGGAGGAGTGTTGAAGGATTATTGAAGGAGTATTGGAGGAGTGTTGAAGGAGTATTGGAGGAGTGTTGGAGGAGTGTTGAAGGAGTATTGGAGGAGTGTTGAAGGAGTATTGGAGGAGTGTTGGAGGAGTGTTGAAGGATTATTGAAGGAGTATTGGAGGAGTGTTGAAGGAGTATTGGAGGAGTGTTGGAGGAGTATTGAAGGAGTATTGGAGGAGTGTTGAAGGAGTATTGGAGGAGTGTTGGAGGAGTGTTGAAGGAGTGTTGAAGGTGTATTGAAGGAGTGTTGAAGGTGTATTGAAGGAGTGTTGAAGGTGTATTGGAGGAGTATTGGAGGAGTGTTGAAGGTGTATTGAAGGAGTGTTGAAGGTGTATTGAAGGAGTGTTGGAGGAGTGTTGAAGGAGTACTGAAGGAGTATTGGAGGAGTATTGGAGGAGTGTTGAAGGGGTGTTGAAGGAGTGTTGAAGGTGTATTGAAGGAGTATTGGAGGAGTATTGGAGGAGTATTGGAGGAGTGTTGAAGGGGTGTTGAAGGAGTGTTGGAGGAGTGTTGAAGGAGTACTGAAGGAGTATTGGAGGAGTATTGGAGGAGTGTTGAAGGGGTGTTGAAGGAGTGTTGGAGGAGTGTTGAAGGAGTACTGAAGGAGTATTGGAGGAGTATTGGAGGAGTGTTGAAGGGGTGTTGAAGGAGTGTTGAAGGAGTATTGAAGGTGTATTGAAGGAGTATTGAAGGAGTATTGGAGGAGTGTTGAAGGTGTATTGAAGGTGTATTGAAGGTGTATTGAAGGTGTATTGAAGGAGTGTTGAAGGTGTATTGAAGGAGTATTGAAGGAGTGTTGAAGGTGTATTGAAGGTGTATTGAAGGTGTATTGAAGGAGTGTTGAAGGTGTATTGAAGGTGTATTGAAGGAGTGTTGAAGGAGTATTGAAGGAGTATTGGAGGAGTGTTGAAGGTGTATTGAAGGTGTATTGAAGGTGTATTGAAGGTGTATCTTAGTGTATGTAAACTTCTGACCCACTGGAATTGGGATAGAGTGAATTATAAGTGAAATAATCTGTCTGTAAACAATTGTTGGAAAAATGACTTGTGTCATGCACGAAGTAGATGTCCTAACCGACTTGCCAAAACTATAGTTTGTTAACAAGGCATTTGTGGAGTGGTTGAAAAACAAGTTTTAATGACTCCAACTTAAGTGTATGTAAACTTCCAACTTCAACTGTAGATAGCTTCAGAGTCCTCTTTAGTGGACAAGTGATCACAGAGATAATCCATATAAAGTCCTCTTTAGGGGACAAGGTACCACAGAGATCATACATATAGAGTCCTATTTAGAGGACACGTTACCACAAAGATCTGCAATTACAAGGTAGAACTGTAAAAGGGCGCGGAGTTGCAATCTACTGTAGAGATAGTCTGCAGAGTTCTGTCCTGCTATCCAGGTCTACTCCCAAATAGGTTGAGCTTCTACTTTTAAAAATCCATCTCTCCATAAGTACGTCTCTCACTGTTGCCACTTGTTATGGACCCCCCTCAGCTCCCAGCTGTGCCCTGAACACCAAAGTGATGGCCCCACATTGAGCGTCAGAGTTCGAACTGTTAGGTGACCTAAACCGGGATATGCTTAACACCCTGGCCGCTTGATGCCCTAAATCTCACACAAATTATCAAGGAACCTACCAGGTACAACCCCAAATCTGTTAACATGGGCACCCTCATAGATATTATCCTGACCAACTTGCCCTCGAAATACACCTCTGTTGTTTTCAACCAGGATCTCAGCGATCACTGCTTCATTGCCGGCATCCGTTATGGGTCCGCGGTCAAACGACCAACCCTCATCACTGTCAAACGCTCCCTAAAACACTTCTGCAAGCAGGCCTTTCTAATAGACCTGGCCAGGGTATCCTGGAAGGATATTGACCTCATCCCATCAGTAGAGGATGCCTGGTTGTTCTTCAAAAGTGTCTTCCTCACCTTTCTCAAATAAGCATGAAAAAAATGGAACTAAGAACAGATATAGCCATTGGTTCACTCCAGACTTGACTGCCCCCTTGACCAGCACAAAAACATCCTGTGGCGCACTGCACTAGCTTTGAATTGTCCCCGCGATATGCAACTTCTCAGGGAAGTCAGGAACCAATATACACAGTCAGTTAGGAAAGCTAAGGCTAGCTTTTTAAAACAGAAATTTGCAGCATTAATTACAAAACGTCTTGGGACACTGTAAAGTCCATGGAGAATAAGAGCACCTCCTCTCAGCTGCCCACTGCACTGAGGCTAGGAAACACTGTCACCACTGATGAATCCACGATAATCGAAAATTTCAATAAGCATTTCTCTATTGCTGGCCACGCTTTCCACCTGGCTACACCAACCCCGGCCGACAGCTCAGCTCTGCACCCCCCCCCCCCCCCCCCCCCCCCCCCCGCTTCTCCTTCACCCAAATCCAGACTGCTGATGTCCTGAAAGAGCTGCAGAATCTAGATCTCTACAAATCAGCTGGGCTAGACAATCTGGACCGTCTCTTGCTAAAACTATCCGCCTCCATTGTCGCAACCCATACTACTAGTCTGTTCAACCTCTCTTTCGTATCGTCTGACATTCTTAAAGATTGGAAATCTGCCGCGGTCATTCCCCTCTTCAAAGGGGGAGATACTCTAGACCCAAACTGTTACAGACCTATATCCATCCTGCCCTGCCTTTCTAAAGTCTCCGAAAGCCAAGTGATCAAACAGATCACCGACCATCTATAATCCCACCGTACCTTCTCCGCTATGCAATACAGTTTCCGAGCTGGTCACGGGTGCACCTTAACCCCGCTCAAGGTCCTAAACGATATCATAACCACCATCAATAAAAAACAGTACTGTGCAGCCGTCTTCATCGAAGACGTGGCTAAGGCTTTCGACTCTGTCAATCACCGTATTCTTATCGGCAGACTCAATAGCCTTGGTTTCTCTAATGACTGCCCCGCCCGTTTCACTAATTACTTCTCAGATATAGTTCAGTGTGTCAAATTGAAGGACTTGTTGTCCGGACCTCTGGCAGTCTCTATGGGGGAGATAGCTTCAGAGTCCTCTTTAGTGGACAAGTTATCACAGAGATAATGTATACATTATCTGGCCCTACTTTGTATACATCTGGCCCTACTTTGGACACTGTGTTAACAAACCTCTGAACGAGCTTCAATGCCATACAACACTCATTCCGTGGCCTCAAACTACTCTTAAACGCTAGTGAAACTAAATGCATGTTCTCCAACCGAACGCTGCCCGCACCAGTCCGCCCAACTAGCATCACTACTCTGGACGGTTCTAATTTAGAATTTGTGGACAACTATAAATACCTAGGTGTCTGGCTAGACTGTAAACTCTCATTCCAGACTCATATTAAGCATCTCCAATCCAAAATTAAATCTAGAATCGGCTTCCTATTTTGCAACAAAGCATCCTTCACTCATGCTGCCAAACATACCCTCGTAAAACTGACTATCCTGCCGATCCTTGACTTCGGCGATGTAATTTACAAAGTAGCCTCCAACACTCTACTCAGCAAATTGGATGCAGTCTATCACAGTGCCATCTGTTTTGTCACCATAGCCCCATATACTAGCCTCCATTGTGACCTGTATGCACTCGTTGGCTGGTCCTCACTACATATTTGAACCGAAACCCACTGGCTCCAGGTCATCTATAAGTCTTTGCTAGGTAAAGCTCCACCTTGTCTCAGCTCACTGGTCACCATAGCAACACCCACCCAATAGCATGAGCTCCAGCAGGTATATTTCACTGGTCATCCCCAAAGCCAACACCCCCTTTGGCCACTTTTCCTTCCAGTTCTCTGCTGCCATTGAGTGGAACGAATTGCAAAAATCACTGAAGTTGGAGACATATCTCACTCACTAACTTCAAGCAGCGGCTGTCAGAGCAGCTTATCGATCGCTGCAGCTTTACACAGCCCATCTGTAAATAGCCCATCCAACCAACTACCTACCTCATCCCCATATTCTTTTGCACACCAGCATTTCTAATTGCACATCCTCATCTGAACCTAGCTCTTACAAGTACTCCCTTTGCTTTAACCTGGAAAAAACTGCCCAGGTCCCTACCTAATTCAGCTAAATTAGCCTGGAGGCCTACATTGCCTTACCCATCTCCATCTCACTAATACTGTGCTCGAGTTCCCCCAATACTCTCCTAGCCTCTGAGGATGAGAGGGCTGTATACCGTTGACAGATAAGCCAAATTTGGATTTACCCCACATCCCACCATTGACTCAGAGACTCATACTCCTCTCTTTGCTGCCTTCGACCTTTCCCAAAAAATCTGGAAACCTGAGCAAAAAGTGGCCTCTTGTAAGAGCTTTACATTAAACTTCCAATAGGATGCGTGCTGAGGCCCTGGTGAAATAAACAGCCGAGCCATGGTTATGTGGTGATCCGAAAAACCACCGGGAAAATGGTAGTGCCCAACAGCCTATTCCTGGACATGTAAAAACGATCACGTCGGGCTGCACTCACCCTAGCCCCAACGACCTTCACCCAAGTATACTGTCTTGTGTCAGGATGTTTATTTCTCCAAACATCCACTAGGTTGAACTGATTAATGATGTCCCTTAATTAACACTCCCACTGACCCTGAATGAGGCTCTTCCCGATTTCTGTCTTTCGTAAAATTCATTGTACAATTCCAGTCCCCGCCGACCACCAGCGTCTCCTCAGAGTTCCTGTCTACGACACCCAAATAGAACCACTCTCTCTCTCCGTGTTAGGCTCATACACATTTATAAAGACAAAACCCATTATGTTCATTTCTGCTTTTACAACAAGCAGCCTACCTCTACACATTTTTCTACACAATTTTTACAGACAGACCCGGTACAAAAAGGACTTCCACCCCTGAACTAAAATTTGCCCCATTGCTCAACACTTGACCCTTTCCACCAGAGCCCCCAATCAACTTCATTCAACACATCACTATGTGTCTCCTGCAGAAACAACACCTGTACTTTTTTTGTTTACATATTCACCCAACACGCTCCTCTTTCACGCATCTCAGGTGCCATTTATATTAATTGTCTCCATAAGAATTGGGAGAAAAGCCAGCAAAGAAAGAGACCAATAGCAAAGCTCAAAAAAACCCACAATGCCAGAAAGAAACTATTTATCTAAACAGTGTCTGAAAGTAGACCTTTACGCACTGTTGTGACCCACTTCCTCAACCTAAACCGTTTCCTGGGTGAGAGGACACCATGCCCCTCATTTTTCATAACATGTTGTACTGATCTTACAAACTTTCTCGGATCAGAAAAAAAGCCTCAAGATGAACTTTTTCCTCTTGGTCTTGTCAGTTCCCTCACCGTATACTTTGACCCGTCTGCTTGACTGGCTGGCAGCTCCGGACCCATTGAAGAGGAGTCTGAAAAAAAACTTGGCACCCTCCTCCTTCCATGTAGTCTCTTACACTTCTTACACCTCTTACAGACTCTTACACTTCCCTCTATACTCTCCTCATCCACTAGCATAACCTGAGTAGACCATCCATGACATGACTAGACCCAGCCTCATCTACAACATTCATAACCTGACTAGACCCAGCCTCATCTACACCATCTACATCAACATCCATAACCTGACTAGACCCAGCTTCATCTACATCAACATCCATAACCTGATTAGACCCAGCCTCATCTACACCATCTACATCAACATCCATAACCTGACTAGACCCAGCTTCATCTACATCAACATCCATAACCTGATTAGACCCAGCCTCATCTACACCATCTACATCAACATCCATAACCTGACTAGACCCAGCTTCATCTACATCAACATCCATAACCTGACTAGACCCAGCCTCATCTACATCATCTACACCAACATCCATAACCTGACTAGACCCAGCCTCATCTACACCACCCTCCATGACATGACTAGGCCCAGCCTCATCTGCACCACCCTCCATGACATGACTAGACCCAGCCTCATCTACACCACCCTCCATGACATGACTAGACCCAGCCTCATCTACACCATCTACACCACCCTCCATGACATGACTAGGCCCAGCCTCATCTGCACCACCCTCCATGACATGACTAGACCCAGCCTCATCTACACCACCCTCCATGACATGACTAGACCCAGCCTCATCTACACTACCCTCCATGACATGACTAGACCCAGCCTCATCTACACCACCCTCCATGACATGACTAGACCCAGCCTCATCTACACCATCTACACCACCCTCCATGACATGACTAGGCCCAGCCTCATCTACACCACCCTCCATGACATGACTAGACCCAGCCTCATCTACACCACCCTCCATGACATGACTAGGCCCAGCCTCATCTGCACCACCCTCCATGACATGACTAGACCCAGCCTCATCTACACCACCCTCCATGACATGACTAGACCCAGCCTCATCTACACCACCCTCCATGACATGACTAGACCCAGCCTCATCTACACCACCCTCCATGACATGACTAGACCCAGCCTCATCTACACCACCCTCCATGACATGACTAGACCCAGCCTCATCTACACCACCATCCATGACATGACTAGACCCAGCCTCATCTACACCAACAGTCATAACCTGACTAGACCCAGCCTCATCTACACCATCTACACCACCTTCCATGACATGACTAGACCCAGCCTCATCTACACCACCCTCCATGACATGACTAGACCCATCCTCATCTACACCACCCTCCATGACATGACTAGACCCAGCCTCATCTACACCACCATCCATGACATGACTAGACCCAGCCTCATCTACACCAACAGTCATAACCTGACTAGACCCAGCCTCATCTACACCATCTACACCACCCTCCATGACATGACTAGACCCAGCCTCATCTACACCACCCTCCATAACCTGACTAGACCCAGCCTCATCTACACCACCCTCCATGACTAGGCCCAGCCTCATCTACACCACCCTCCATGACATGACTAGACCCAGCCTCATCTACACCAACAGTCATAACCTGACTAGACCCAGCCTCATCTACACCACCCTCCATGACATGACTAGACCCAGCCTCATCTACACCACCCTCCATGACATGACTAGGCCCAGCCTCATCTACACCACCATCCATGACATGACTAGGCCCAGCCTCATCTACACCACCATCCATGACATGACTAGGCCCAGCCTCATCTACACCAACAGTCATAACCTGACTAGACCCAGCCTCATCTACACCATCTACACCACCCTCCATGACATGACTAGACCCAGCCTCATCTACACCACCCTCCATAACCTGACTAGACCCAGCCTCATCTACACCACCCTCCATGACATGACTAGACCCAGCCTCATCTACACCATCTACACCACCCTCCATGACATGACTAGGCCCAGCCTCATCTACACCACCCTCCATGACATGACTAGACCCAGCCTCATCTACACCACCCTCCATGACATGACTAGGCCCAGCCTCATCTGCACCACCCTCCATGACATGACTAGACCCAGCCTCATCTACACCACCCTCCATGACATGACTAGACCCAGCCTCATCTACACCACCCTCCATGACATGACTAGACCCAGCCTCATCTACACCACCCTCCATGACATGACTAGACCCAGCCTCATCTACACCACCCTCCATGACATGACTAGACCCAGCCTCATCTACACCACCATCCATGACATGACTAGACCCAGCCTCATCTACACCAACAGTCATAACCTGACTAGACCCAGCCTCATCTACACCATCTACACCACCCTCCATGACATGACTAGACCCAGCCTCATCTACACCACCCTCCATGACATGACTAGACCCAGCCTCATCTACACCACCCTCCATGACATGACTAGACCCAGCCTCATCTACACCACCATCCATGACATGACTAGACCCAGCCTCATCTACACCAACAGTCATAACCTGACTAGACCCAGCCTCATCTACACCATCTACACCACCCTCCATGACATGACTAGACCCAGCCTCATCTACACCACCCTCCATAACCTGACTAGACCCAGCCTCATCTACACCACCCTCCATGACTAGGCCCAGCCTCATCTACACCACCCTCCATGACATGACTAGACCCAGCCTCATCTACACCAACAGTCATAACCTGACTAGACCCAGCCTCATCTACACCACCCTCCATGACATGACTAGACCCAGCCTCATCTACACCACCCTCCATGCCATGACTAGGCCCAGCCTCATCTACACCACCATCCATGACATGACTAGGGCCAGCCTCATCTACACCACCATCCATGACATGACTAGGCCCAGCCTCATCTACACCAACAGTCATAACCTGACTAAACCCAGCCTCATCTACACCATCTACACCACCCTCCATGACATGACTAGACCCAGCCTCATCTACACCACCCTCCATAACCTGACTAGACCCAGCCTCATCTACACCACCCTCCATGACATGACTAGACCCAGCCTCATCTACACCATCTACACCACCCTCCATGACATGACTAGGCCCAGCCTCATCTACACCACCCTCCATGACATGACTAGACCCAGCCTCATCTACACCACCCTCCATGACATGACTAGGCCCAGCCTCATCTGCACCACCCTCCATGACATGACTAGACCCAGCCTCATCTACACCACCCTCCATGACATGACTAGACCCAGCCTCATCTACACCACCCTCCATGACATGACTAGACCCAGACTCATCTACACCACCCTCCATGACATGACTAGACCCAGCCTCATCTACACCACCCTCCATGACATGGCTAGACCCAGCCTCATCTACACCACCATCCATGACATGACTAGACCCAGCCTCATCTACACCAACAGTCATAACCTGACTAGACCCAGCCTCATCTACACCATCTACACCACCCTCCATGACATGACTAGACCCAGCCTCATCTACACCACCCTCCATGACATGACTAGACCCAGCCTCATCTACACCACCCTCCATGACATGACTAGACCCAGCCTCATCTACACCACCATCCATGACATGACTAGACCCAGCCTCATCTACACCAACAGTCATAACCTGACTAGACCCATCCTCATCTACACCATCTACACCACCCTCCATGACATGACTAGACCCAGCCTCATCTACACCACCCTCCATAACCTGACTAGACCCAGCCTCATCTACACCACCCTCCATGACTAGACCCAGCCTCATCTACACCACCCTCCATGACATGACTAGACCCAGCCTCATCTACACCAACAGTCATAACCTGACTAGACCCAGCCTCATCTACACCACCCTCCATGACATGACTAGACCCAGCCTCATCTACACCACCCTCCATGACATGACTAGGCCCAGCCTCATCTACACCACCATCCATGACATGACTAGGCCCAGCCTCATCTACACCACCATCCATGACATGACTAGGCCCAGCCTCATCTACACCAACAGTCATAACCTGACTAGACCCAGCCTCATCTACACCATCTACACCACCCTCCATGACATGACTAGACCCAGCCTCATCTACACCACCCTCCATGACATGACTAGACCCAGCCTCATCTACACCAACAGTCATAACCTGACTAGACCCAGCCTCATCTACACCACCCTCCATGACATGACTAGACCCAGCCTCATCTACACCACCCTCCATGACATGACTAGAACCAGCCTCATCTACACCACCATCCATGACATGACTAGACCCAGCCTCATCTACACCAACAGTCATAACCTGACTAGACCCAGCCTCATCTACACCATCTACACCACCCTCCATGACATGACTAGACCCAGCCTCATCTACACCACCCTCCATGACATGACTAGGCCCAGCCTCATCTACACCACCCTCCATGACATGACTAGACCCAGCCTCATCTACACCAACAGTCATAACCTGACTAGACCCAGCCTCATCTACACCACCCTCCATGACATAACTAGGCCCAGCCTCATCTACACCACCCTCCATGACATGACTAGACCCAGCCTCATCTACACCACCATCCATGACATGACTAGACCCAGCCTCATCTACACCACCCTCCATGACATGACTAGACCCAGCCTCATCTACACCACCCTCCATGACATGACTAGACCCAGCCTCATCTACACCACCCTCCATGACATGACTAGACCCAGCCTCATCTACACCACCCTCCATGACATGACTAGACCCAGCCTCATCTACACCAACAGTCATAACCTGACTAGACCCAGCCTCGTCTACACCACCCTCCATGACATGACTAGACCCAGCCTCATCTACACCACCCTCCATGACATGACTAGACCCAGCCTCATCTACACCACCCTCCATGACATGACTAGACCCAGCCTCATCTACACCACCCTCCATGACATGACTAGACCCAGCCTCATCTACACCAACAGTCATAACCTGACTAGACCCAGCCTCATCTACACCATCTACACCACCCTCCATGACATGACTAGACCCAGCCTCATCTACACCACCCTCCATGACATGACTAGACCCAGCCTCATCTACACCACCCTCCATGACATGACTAGACCCAGCCTCATCTACACCACCCTCCATGACATGGCTAGACCCAGCCTCATCTACACCACCATCCATGACATGACTAGACCCAGCCTCATCTACACCAACAGTCATAACCTGACTAGACCCAGCCTCATCTACACCATCTACACCACCCTCCATGACATGACTAGACCCAGCCTCATCTACACCACCCTCCATGACATGACTAGACCCAGCCTCATCTACACCACCCTCCATGACATGACTAGACCCAGCCTCATCTACACCACCCTCCATGACATGACTAGACCCAGCCTCATCTACACCACCCTCCATGACATGACTAGACCCAGCCTCATCTACACCAACAGTCATAACCTGACTAGACCCAGCCTCGTCTACACCACCCTCCATGACATGACTAGACCCAGCCTCATCTACACCACCCTCCATGACATGACTAGACCCAGCCTCATCTACACCACCCTCCATGACATGACTAGACCCAGCCTCATCTACACCACCCTCCATGACATGACTAGACCCAGCCTCATCTACACCAACAGTCATAACCTGACTAGACCCAGCCTCATCTACACCATCTACACCACCCTCCATGACATGACTAGACCCAGCCTCATCTACACCACCCTCCATGACATGACTAGACCCAGCCTCATCTACACCACCCTCCATGACATGACTAGACCCAGCCTCATCTACACCACCCTCCATGACATGGCTAGACCCAGCCTCATCTACACCACCATCCATGACATGACTAGACCCAGCCTCATCTACACCAACAGTCATAACCTGACTAGACCCAGCCTCATCTACACCATCTACACCACCCTCCATGACATGACTAGACCCAGCCTCATCTACACCACCCTCCATGACATGACTAGACCCAGCCTCATCTACACCACCCTCCATGACATGACTAGACCCAGCCTCATCTACACCACCATCCATGACATGACTAGACCCAGCCTCATCTACACCAACAGTCATAACCTGACTAGACCCATCCTCATCTACACCATCTACACCACCCTCCATGACATGACTAGACCCAGCCTCATCTACACCACCCTCCATAACCTGACTAGACCCAGCCTCATCTACACCACCCTCCATGACTAGACCCAGCCTCATCTACACCACCCTCCATGACATGACTAGACCCAGCCTCATCTACACCAACAGTCATAACCTGACTAGACCCAGCCTCATCTACACCACCCTCCATGACATGACTAGACCCAGCCTCATCTACACCACCCTCCATGACATGACTAGGCCCAGCCTCATCTACACCACCATCCATGACATGACTAGGCCCAGCCTCATCTACACCACCATCCATGACATGACTAGGCCCAGCCTCATCTACACCAACAGTCATAACCTGACTAGACCCAGCCTCATCTACACCATCTACACCACCCTCCATGACATGACTAGACCCAGCCTCATCTACACCACCCTCCATAACCTGACTAGACCCAGCCTCATCTACACCACCCTCCATGACTAGGCCCAGCCTCATCTACACCACCCTCCATGACATGACTAGACCCAGCCTCATCTACACCAACAGTCATAACCTGACTAGACCCAGCCTCATCTACACCACCCTCCATGACATGACTAGACCCAGCCTCATCTACACAACCCTCCATGACATGACTTGGCCCAGCCTCATCTACACCACCCTCCATGACATGACTAGACCCAGCCTCATCTACACCACCATCCATGACATGACTAGACCCAGCCTCATCTACACCAACAGTCATAACCTGACTAGACCCAGCCTCATCTACACCATCTACACCACCCTCCATGACATGACTAGACCCAGCCTCATCTACACCACCCTCCATGACATGACTAGGCCCAGCCTCATCTACACCACCCTCCATGACATGACTAGACCCAGCCTCATCTACACCAACAGTCATAACCTGACTAGACCCAGCCTCATCTACACCACCCTCCATGACATCACTAGGCCCAGCCTCATCTACACCACCCTCCATGACATGACTAGACCCAGCCTCATCTACACCACCATCCATGACATGACTAGACCCAGCCTCATCTACACCACCCTCCATGACATGACTAGACCCAGCCTCATCTACACCACCCTCCATGACATGACTAGACCCAGCCTCATCTACACCACCCTCCATGACATGACTAGACCCAGCCTCATCTACACCACCCTCCATGACATGACTAGACCCAGCCTCATCTACACCAACAGTCATAACCTGACTAGACCCAGCCTCGTCTACACCACCCTCCATGACATGACTAGACCCAGCCTCATCTACACCACCCTCCATGACATGACTAGACCCAGCCTCATCTACACCACCCTCCATGACATGACTAGACCCAGCCTCATCTACACCAACAGTCATAACCTGACTAGACCCAGCCTCATCTACACCATCTACACCACCCTCCATGACATGACTAGACCCATTCTCATCTACACCACCCTCCATGACATGACTAGACCCAGCCTCATCTACACCACCCTCCATGACATGACTAGGCCCAGCCTCATCTACACCACCCTCCATGACATGGCTAGACCCAGCCTCATCTACACCACCATCCATGACATGACTAGACCCAGCCTCATCTACACCAACAGTCATAACCTGACTAGACCCAGCCTCATCTACACCATCTACACCACCCTCCATGACATGACTAGACCCAGCCTCATCTACACCACCATCCATGACATGACTAGACCCAGCCTCATCTACACCAACAGTCATAACCTGACTAGACCCATCCTCATCTACACCATCTACACCACCCTCCATGACATGACTAGACCCAGCCTCATCTACACCACCCTCCATAACCTGACTAGACCCAGCCTCATCTACACCACCCTCCATGACTAGACCCAGCCTCATCTACACCACCCTCCATGACATGACTAGACCCAGCCTCATCTACACCAACAGTCATAACCTGACTAGACCCAGCCTCATCTACACCACCCTCCATGACATGACTAGACCCAGCCTCATCTACACCACCCTCCATGACATGACTAGGCCCAGCCTCATCTACACCACCATCCATGACATGACTAGGCCCAGCCTCATCTACACCACCATCCATGACATGACTAGGCCCAGCCTCATCTACACCAACAGTCATAACCTGACTAGACCCAGCCTCATCTACACCATCTACACCACCCTCCATGACATGACTAGACCCAGCCTCATCTACACCACCCTCCATAACCTGACTAGACCCAGCCTCATCTACACCACCCTCCATGACTAGGCCCAGCCTCATCTACACCACCCTCCATGACATGACTAGACCCAGCCTCATCTACACCAACAGTCATAACCTGACTAGACCCAGCCTCATCTACACCACCCTCCATGACATGACTAGACCCAGCCTCATCTACACAACCCTCCATGACATGACTAGGCCCAGCCTCATCTACACCACCCTCCATGACATGACTAGACCCAGCCTCATCTACACCACCATCCATGACATGACTAGACCCAGCCTCATCTACACCAACAGTCATAACCTGACTAGACCCAGCCTCATCTACACCATCTACACCACCCTCCATGACATGACTAGACCCAGCCTCATCTACACCACCCTCCATGACATGACTAGGCCCAGCCTCATCTACACCACCCTCCATGACATGACTAGACCCAGCCTCATCTACACCAACAGTCATAACCTGACTAGACCCAGCCTCATCTACACCACCCTCCATGACATCACTAGGCCCAGCCTCATCTACACCACCCTCCATGACATGACTAGACCCAGCCTCATCTACACCACCATCCATGACATGACTAGACCCAGCCTCATCTACACCACCCTCCATGACATGACTAGACCCAGCCTCATCTACACCACCCTCCATGACATGACTAGACCCAGCCTCATCTACACCACCCTCCATGACATGACTAGACCCAGCCTCATCTACACCACCCTCCATGACATGACTAGACCCAGCCTCATCTACACCAACAGTCATAACCTGACTAGACCCAGCCTCGTCTACACCACCCTCCATGACATGACTAGACCCAGCCTCATCTACACCACCCTCCATGACATGACTAGACCCAGCCTCATCTACACCACCCTCCATGACATGACTAGACCCAGCCTCATCTACACCACCCTCCATGACATGACTAGACCCAGCCTCATCTACACCAACAGTCATAACCTGACTAGACCCAGCCTCATCTACACCATCTACACCACCCTCCATGACATGACTAGACCCATTCTCATCTACACCACCCTCCATGACATGACTAGACCCAGCCTCATCTACACCACCCTCCATGACATGACTAGGCCCAGCCTCATCTACACCACCCTCCATGACATGACTAGGCCCAGCCTCATCTACACCACCCTCCATGACATGACTAGGCCCAGCCTCATCTACACCACCCTCCATGACATGACTAGGCCCAGCCTCATCTACACCACCCTCCATGACATGACTAGGCCCAGCCTCATCTACACCACCCTCCATGACATGACTAGACCCAGCCTCATCTACACCACCCTCCATGACATGACTAGACCCAGCCTCATCTACACCACCCTCCATGACATGACTAGGCCCAGCCTCATCTACACCACCCTCCATGACATGACTAGACCCAGCCTCATCTACACCACCCTCCATGACATGACTAGGCCCAGCCTCATCTACACCACCCTCCATGACATGACTAGGCCCAGCCTCATCTACACCACCCTCCATGACATGACTAGACCCAGCCTCATCTACACCACCCTCCATGACATGACTAGGCCCAGCCTCATCTACACCACCCTCCATGACATGACTAGACCCAGCCTCATCTACACCACCATCCATGACATGACTAGACCCAGCCTCATCTACACCAGCCTCCATGACATGACTAGACCCAGCCTCATCTACACCACCCTCCATGACATGACTAGACCCAGCCTCATTTACACCACCCTCCATGACATGACTAGACCCAGCTTCATCTACACCACCCTCCATGACATGACTAGGCCCAGCCTCATCTACACCACCCTCCATGACATGACTAGACCCAGCCTCATCTACACCAACAGTCATAACCTGACTAGACCCAGCCTCGTCTACACCATCTACACCACCCTCCATGACATGACTAGGCCCAGCCTCGTCTACACCATCTACACCACCTTCCATGACATGACTAGACCCAGCCTCGTCTACACCATCTACACCACCCTCCATGACATGACTAGACCCAGCCTCATCTACACCACCCTCCATGACATGACTAGGCCCAGCCTCATCTACACCACCCTCCATGACATGACTAGACCCAGCCTCATCTACACCACCCTCCATGACATGACTAGGCCCAGGCTCATCTACACCACCCTCCATGACCTGACTAGGCCCAGGCTCATCTACACCACCCTCCATGACCTGACTAGGCCCAGCCTCATCTACACCACCCTCCATGACATGACTAGACCCAGCCTCATCTACACCACCTTCCATGACATGACTAGACCCAGCCTCATCTACACCACCCTCCATGACATGACTAGACCCAGCCTCATCTACACCACCTACACCACCCTCCATGACATGACTAGGCCCAGCCTCGTCTGGTAATTGAAAAATATTTCCAACACTCCCGGCCTCGATAATCACCAAGCCTTGGTGTGAAAGAACAAAATATCCTGATCTCATTAACCCATATATCCAGTGAAAATGTCATTTAAAAAAATGCTTTCTGTCCCGAGTTCACTGGTGCAGGAAACATTGAAGGCCCGGTATAGGCTAGTTGATACAATGTTGAAAGTTCATTAGGGAGAGGTTTGATTTGATATAATATTGAACTTCACTAGTACTAGCTCAAGTCAAGACAGATAGAAAGGGAGGCAGACAAGGGGCAGGAAATAGATGAATTTGATTGAGAGAACCAGAGTTTTCATCAGGATATTTTCCACTGTTTTTATTTGTTTGCTTTAGGCCTATGTATTTTACTCAGTTGATGATGGAAGTTAAAGGCCTAGTGCTGCATTGGCCCATAGGCTATCTCTGAGTTCTATGGAAGTTACAGGCCTACTGTTGCGGCAGGGTAGCCTAGTGGTTAGAGCGTTGGACTAGTAACCGGAAGGTTGCAACTTCAAACCCCTGAGCTGACAAGGTACAAATCTGTCGTTCTGCCCCTGAACAGGCAGTTAACCTAGGCCGTCATTGAAAATAAGATTTTTTTCTTAACTGACTTGCCTGGTTAAATAAAGGTAAAAATGGCCCATAGGCCCATAGGCTATCTCTGAGTTCTATGGAAGTTACAGGCCTACTGCTGCATTGGCACATAGGCTATCTCTGAGTTCTATAGGCTATCTCTGAGTTCTATAGGCTATCTCTGAGTTTTATGCTCTCATGTCTTTAGCCACCAGTGGATCACAGTGTTCATATAGTAGAGGCTGGTGCTCCTGCCATAGTTGAATTTACATTTTTAGATTGTTATAGTTTTTCTTCAGATTTTTAGGATTAACCACATGACAATGATTTTGAGAAATAAAAGTTATTGTTTCAATGAAACTTTTCCATGAAAATGTGCGTATATAAATATTCGGAACTGGTATCCAGATCAGAGGAAATTGTAGGATAAATTGTGCGTTTTACCCAAACTTCCTATGGTTTTTAGTATTACGGTCCCGCCTGTGAAGATCAAATTGCCGTCCAAATGATTTGTTCTGGCGCTGGGTCTGATTTGAGTGTCCCGGATGTACATTTACTATGTTACGTCTAGTCTATGAGACCGGGCTGGTAGGTCAGCTCCTATCGGGCTGCTCCTGACCCCTCAAAGATACTGGTCGGTCACACACTCAGAGCACGGATTACACCCTCAGTGGTGGTTATGACTATCATGGTGGACCCAAATGATCGCTGCATTCACTTTTCCATTTCACTTCAGACACCGTATCCATTATATGTGAAGTGAAAAACAACGGTAAACGCAGTGATCAGGCTGGTTCCAACAGGCTAAGTTATGAAAGTGAAAACTCAAAACTGTTTTGACCTTTGACCAGGGCAAATGTCAACAATTCAAGTGTCCTCCTCGTTCCATTTATAGGAATGCGTACGGCGAGGACATGTCTTGCGTGATGCCGAGGGTCCCCTCGCTCGCTGGTCTTCTCTATGTCGAATGTTCGGCTGCAAACTGGACATCGCCATGACAACTGCACTAGGAAATCCTCACATACGATATACTTCCTCATCTTATGAGGTGGTGTTGACTGGGAGGGCCTGTGACAGGAGGATACGTTGTTGATGAAGGGACTCAGTCGGCGTCTCAACCTACTGTTGAGAGTTAGAGTAGTAGAATACACCAAGGTGCAATTAGCCCATGTCAGCAAATTTGTTATAGATGGGTAATTTAGTCTAGCAGCCATCTATCTAAACTTGTAGTAAGCAATGTCCAATTACCAACCAGGGTGGGGCCCAATGATCATCAGTTGTCATGTTAAAAACTGCAAACATTTGCCTCCACCTTGTGGTAAAGTGTAGAATTGTAGGATATTTGCTATAAAAACTGCTAATTTTTCTCTCTACCCCATGGCAGAATTAGTAGAATTGCATGAAACTCTAACCTTAACCCTAACCTAACCACACTGCTAACCTTGTGCCTAACCCTAATCTTAAATTAAAACCCAAAAATATATGTTTGATTTTATAGCCAATTTTGTTTTACTTTGTGGCTGTGGTAACTAGTGGAAACTCTAATTCTATGCTTTACAGGTGTGTATATAGATATATGTAACTTTTATTTAGAGATATAGACAAATGACTATAGTTTTAGATTGGATAAGATTCAGGAAGATACATTATTACAGCTTTATTGCTCAAAACACGTTAAGACATTTTTGCTAATTTATTGAAAATTCAATTCAGAAATATCGAATTTAGATAAGTATTCACACCTCTGAGTCAATACTTTGTAGAAGCACTTTTGGCAACGATTGCTTTGTAAAAAAAACAAACAGGTGTGGACTAACAGTGAAATGCTTACTCAGAGCTCCTTCCCAACAATGCAGAGAGAAAGAAAATAGAGAAATAACAGAGAAGTAAAACACTTAATGATAAAAGTAACAATAGATACACAATGAGCAACGATAACTTGGCTATATACACAGGGTACCAGTACAGAGACGATGTGTAGAGATAAGGAGAGAATTGAGGTCGCTACAGTGCCTTCAGAAAGAATTCAGATGATAACTTGGCTATATACACAGGGTACCAGTACAGAGACGATGTGTAGAGATAAGGAGATAATTGAGGTCGCTACAGTGCCTTCAGAAAGAATTCAGATGATAACTTGGCTATATACACAGGGTACCAGTACAGAGACGATGTGTAGAGATAAGGAGAGAATTGAGGTCGCTACAGTGCCTTCAGAAAGAATTCAGATGATAACTTGGCTATATACACAGGGTACCAGTACAGAGACGATGTGTAGAGATAAGGAGATAATTGAGGTCGCTACAGTGCCTTCAGAAAGAATTCAGATGATAACTTGGCTATATACACAGGGTACCAGTACAGAGACGATGTGTAGAGATAAGGAGAGAATTGAGGTTGCTACAGTGCCTTCAGAAAGTATTCAGACTTCTTGACTTTTGACCCTTATTTTGTAGTTTTCCAAAGCGGGATTAAAATGGATTTGATTGTCATTTTTGATCAACCATCTACACTAAATACTCTACAATGTCAAAGCATTATATTAATTAATTTAGTTATTAATGGAAAATAAAACACTAACATATTTTAGTTAGATAAGTATTCACCCCTCAGTCAATGCATTTTTTTAAAATCACCTTTCACAGTCTTTCTGGGTAAGTCTCTAAGAGCTTTGCAAACCTGGATTGTATACTATTTGCAAAATGATTATTTTTAGAATTCCTCAAGCTATTTCAAGTTGGTTGTTGATCTTGGCTAGACAGCAATGGTCAAGCCGATTTATATCAAAACTGTAACTAGGCCACTCAGGAACATTCAATGTCGTCTTGGTAAGCAACAGTGTAGATTTGGCCTTGTGTTTAAGGTTATTGTCCTGCTGAAATGTGAATTTATCTCCCAGTGTCTGGTGGAAAGCAGACTGAACCAGGTTTTCCTCTAGGATTTTGCCTTTGCTTAGATCCATTATGGTTATTTTTTATCCTGAAAAACTCCCCAGTTTTTAAAGATTATACGCATACCCATAACATGATTCAGCCACTCAGTAATGTGTTGTATTGGATTTGCCCAAAACATAACACTTTGTATTCAGGACAAAAAGTTTGCCACATTTTTTGCAGTTTGTTGAAAATAAACTCTTTGAAGTTTTTGGAAATGTGAAAGTTTTTGGAAATGTGAGGGGAGGAAGTGTAGAGGTGGTGAGGGGAGGAGGGGTGAGGGGAGGAGGTGTAGAGGTGGTGAGGGGAGGAGGTGTGAGGGGAGGAGGTGTAGAGGTGGTGAGGGGAGGAGGTGTGAGGGGAGGAGGTGTAGAGGTGGTGATGGGAGGAGGGGTGAGGGGAGGAGGTGTAGAGGTGGTGAGGGGAGGAGGTGTGAGGGGAGGAGGTGTAGAGGTGGTGGGGGGAGGAGGTGTAGAGGTGGTGAGGGAAGGAGGTGTAGAGGTGGTGAGGGGAGGAGGTGGTGAGGGGAGGAGGTGTAGAGGTGGTGAGGGGAGGAGGTGTGAGGGGAGGAGGTGTAGAGGTGGTGAGGGGAGGAGGTGTGAGGGGAGGAGGTGTAGAGGTGGTGAGGGGAGGAGGTGTGAGGGGAGGAGGTGTAGAGGTGGTGAGGGGAGGAGGGGTGAGGGGAGGAGGTGTAGAGGTGGTGAGGGAGGAGGTGTGAGGGGAGGAGGTGTAGAGGTGGTGGGGGAAGGAGGTGTAGAGGTGGTGAGGGAAGGAGGTGTAGAGGTGGTGAGGGGAGGAGGTGGTGAGGGGAGGAGGTGTAGAGGTGGTGAGGGGAGGAGGTGTGAGGGGAGGAGGTGTAGAGGTGGTGAGGGGAGGAGGTGTGAGGGGAGGAGGTGTAGAGGTGGTGAGGGGAGGAGGTGTAGAAGGGGTGAGGGGAGGAGGTGTAGAGGTGGTGAGGGGAGGAGGTGTAGAGGTGGTGGGGGGAGGAGGTGTAGAGGTGGTAAGGGGAGGAGGTGTAGAGGTGGTGAGGGGAGGTGGTGAGAGGAGGAGGTGTAGAGGTGGTGAGGGGAGGAGTGGTAGAGGTGTAGAGGTGGTGAGGGGAGGAGGTGTAGAGGTGGTGTGGGGAGGAGGTGTAGAGGTGGTGAGGGGAGGAGGTGTAGAGGTGGTGAGGGGAGGAGGTGTAGAGGTGGTGAGGGGAGAAGTTGTAGAGGTGGTGAGGGGAGGAGGTGTAGAGGTGGTGAGGGGAGGAGGTGTAAAGGTGATGAGAGGAAAAGGTGAGGGGAGGAGTGGAGGGGGAGTATGTGGGGGTGGATGTGTGTGAGGGGAATGAGTGAGGGGAGTGTGTGTGAGGGGAGAGTGTGAGGGGAGAGTGAGGGGAGGAGGTGTAGAGGTGGTGAGAGGAAGCGGTGAGGGGAGGAGTGGAGGGGGAGTATGTGAGGGGTGGATGTGTGTGAGGGGAGAGTCTGAGGGGAATGAGTGAGGGGAGGGTGTGTGAGGTGAGCCTTATACTTTTCTACTGAAACTGCTAACAGAAGAACGAATAAGAGTTCTGTTGGGACAGGAGACAACCTGCCCACTAGTCTCAGCTGGTCTCCCAACAGACAGCAAAAAAAGAGAAGAAGAACAAGAAGCTCCTCTGTGTTACTGACTCATTCCCATAATCCTGCTGCTGCCTCTCTGACCCACTTCCTGTTACATAACTGTCTGTCAACATATAATAGATTTTAAAGAAACTTGTAAAATTGTTGAAGTTCTTTGTTGAGCAGTAAAAGCACGATCAGAATTGTGTCTTACGCTTGATGAGTTCTTTCAGGTCAACAACGGGGCACCAATACGGTTTTGGGCATTGGGATTTTACTGAATGGAGAACCCTATGTCCAGTAGGTTGAATATCATGGTTGACAAGGCAACGCTATATTTAGAAAGCAGTAGTATCAGGTGGGTATCGGCCTCTGTTGGTGAGAAGCATAGACTGGACCAAGGGTGTATCTCCTGACAATTTGACAGAACCTAACACACGCACACACACATGCACACACACACACACACTAGCAGAGCCGGAGGGCTAGCTCATTAGAGTTTAATTCCTTACGTAAGTCCTTGTGAAGGAGACAAAAATAGATAGAAAATCACAGACACGCAATCAAACACTTGCACACACACACAGACACACACACACAGACACACACACACACACACACACACACACACACACACACAGACACACCTGCTACAAGGACTATGATTAATCACAAGGACGGAGCAATCAATCCCATTTGAAAGATCACAGAGGCACCACTCTGCATCGCTTCAGAGTGTCTGTCACTACTGATTAAAAGTGTATCAATTTCCCTCCTTTGTTCGTTGGGGAGATGTCAGCAGCTCTCTGTAAACAAGGCTCTGTTTAAAAACCGTTGGGGAAAAACACAATGACATCGACCTACTCATTTCAAATGTGATCAATTTCTCTTATTTCACAATCCATCATCGTGAGACGAGTTTGACATCAGACTGAAGAGAGACTCCTAACTCTGGACAAGGACATTTGCACGTCACTGATTTGAGGGGTTTCACATTCTCGCATACAGTAACAGTCAAAAGTTTGGACACAACTACTCATTCAAGGGTTTTTCCTTATTTTACTATTTTCTACTTTGTAGAATAATAGTGAAGACATCAAGACCAATTTTTCCTGCCAACGCGGAGCCCCACCGGGCCTTCACAACTGGACTACCGGACGTTATCTGCCCGATGGAGATATCCGGCTGGCTCCTCCGTCACGACTTTACCTGATCTGCAGTTCGCTAACCGTTAGCTGTCTTATCGGCTGCTATCTGAATAGATCTATCGGACAATTGTTTTTTTCTTTTTTTTTGGGCCTCTATAACTACAGTATATCTATTTTTTTTTGCCAATTGGATTGATCCCCTCTATCACACGGAACCCCACTAATCCTACCGACGGAAACGCACGAGGTGGCTAAAAACAGACCTCCATCCTATGCTAGCTTGCTACCGATGGCCCGGCTAGCTGTCTGAATCGCCGTGACCCTAACCAACCTCACTACTCACTGGACCCTTTTCTTCACTCGACTAAGCATGCCTCTCCTTAATGTCAATATGCCTTGTCCATTGCTGTTCTGGTTAGTGTTTATTGGCTTATTTCACTGTAGAGCCTCTAGTCCTGCTCACTAAATCTTATCCAACTTATTTGTTCCACCACCCACACATGCGATGACATCTCCTGGTTTCAATGATGTTTCTAGAGACAATATCTCTCCAATCCTCACTCAATACCTAGGTTTACCTCCACTGTATTCACATCCTACCATACCTTTGTCTGTACATTATACCTTGAAGCTATTTTATCGCCCCCAGAAACCTCCTTTTACTCTCTGTTCCAGACGTTCTTGACAACCAATTCTCATTGCTTTTAGCCGTACCCTTATTTTACTCCTCCTCTGTTCCTCTGGTGATGTAGAGGTGAATCCAGGTCCTGCAGTGCCTAGCTCCACTCCTATTCCCCAGGCGCTCTCTTTTGACGACTTCTGTAACCGTAATAGCCTTGGTTTCATGCATGTTAAAATTAGAAGCCTCCTCCCTAAGTTTGTTTTATTCACTGCTTTAGCACACTCTGCCAACCCGGATGTTCTAGCCGTGTCTGAATCCTGGCTTAGGAAGAACACCAACAAATTTTCATCCCTAAATACAACATTTTCAGACAAGATAGAACTGCCAAAGGGGGCGGTGTTGCAATCTACCTCAAAGATAGCCTGCAGAGTTCTGTCCTACTATCCAGGTCTGTACCCAAACAATTTGAACTTCTACTTTTAAAAATCCACCTCTCTAAAAACAAGTCTCTCACCGTTGCCGCCTGCTATAGACCACCCTCTGCCCCCAGCTGTGCTTTGGACACCATAAGTGAACTTCACCCCCATCTATCTTCAGAGCTCTTGCTGCTAGGCGACCTAAACTGGAACATGCTTAACAACCCAGCCATCCTACAATCTAAGCTTGATGCCCTAAATCTCACACAAATTATCAATGAACCTACCAGGTACGATCACTGCCTCATTGCTTGCATCCGTAATGGGTCAGCGGTTAAACGACCTCCACTCATCACTGTCAAACGCTCCCTGAAACACTTCAGTGAGCAGGCCTTTCTAATCGACCTGGCCGGGGTATCCTGGAAGGATATTGATCTCATCCCGTCAGTGGAGGATGCCATCTTAAATAAGCATGCCCCATTCAAGAAATATATAACCCGTGGTTCTCCCCAGACCTGACTGCCCTCATCCCCCTCTTCAAAGCGGGACACACTCTTGACCCAAACTGCTACAGACCTATATCTATCCTTCCCTGCCTTTCTAAGGTCTTCGAAAGCCAAGTCAACAAACAGATTACCAACCATTTCGAATCTCACCATACCCTCTCTGCTATGCAATCTGGTTTCCGAGCTGGTCATGGGTGCACCTCAGCCACGCTCAAGGTTCTAAACGATATCTTAACCGCCATCGATAAGAAACATTACTGTGCAGCCGTATTCATTGATCTGGCCAAGGCTTTCGACTCTGTCAATCACCAAATCCTCATCGGCAGACTCGACAGCCTAGGTTTCTCAAATGATTGCCTCGCCTGGTTCACCAACTACTTCTCTGATAGAGTTCAGTGTGTCAAATCGGAGGGTCTGTTGTCCGGACCTCTGGCAGTCTATGGGGGTGACCGACTCTCTTCTCTGTATACATCAATGATGTCGCTCTTGCTGCTGGTGAGTCTCTGATCCACCTCTACGCCACTCTGTATACTTCTGTATGACACCATTCTGTATACTTCTGGCCCTTCTTTGGACACTGTGTTAACAACCCTCCAGGCAAGCTTCAATGCCATACAACTCTCCTTCCGTGGCCTCCAATTGCGCTTAAATACAAGTAAAACTTAATGCATGCTCTTCAACCGATCGCTGTCTGCACCTGCCCGCCTGTCCAACATCACTACTCTGGCCGGCTCTGACTTAGAATACGTGGACAACTACAAATACCTAGGTGTCTGGTTAGACTGTAAACTCTCCTTCCAGACCCACATCTCCAATCCAAAGTTAAATCTAGAATTGGCTTCCTATTTCGCAACAAAGTATCCTTCACTCATGCTGCCAAACATACCCTTGTAAAACTGACCATCCTACCAATCCCCGACTTCGGCGATGTCATTTACCAAATAGCCTCCAACACTCTACTCAGCAAATTGGATGCAGTCTATCACAGTGCAATCCGTTTTGTCACCAAAGCTCCATATACTACCCACCATTGCGACCTGTACGCTCTCGTTGGCTGGCCCTCGCTTCATACTCGTCGCCAAACCCACTGGCTCCATGTCATCTACAAGACCCTGCTAGGTAAAGTCCCCCCTTATCTCAGCTCGCTGGTCACCATAGCATCACCCACCTGTAGCACGCTCTCCAGCAGGTATATCTCTCTGGTCACCCCCAAAAAAAATATATCTTATTTTGGCCGCCTCTCCTTCCAGTTCTCTGCTGCCAATGACTGGAACGAACTACAAAAATCTCTGAAACTGGAAACACTTATCTCACTAACTAGCTTTAAGCACCCGCTGTCAGAGCAGCTCACAGATTACTGCACCTGTACATAGCCCATCTATAATTTAGCCCAAACAACTACCTCTTTCCCTACTGTATTTATTTATTTTATTTATTTATTTATTTTGCACCCCATTATTTTTATTTCTACTTTGCACATTCTTCCACTGCAAATCTACCATTCCAGTGTTTTACTTGCTATATTGTATTTACTTTGCCACCATGGCCTTTTTTTGCCTTTACCTCCCTTATCTCACCTCATTTGCTCACATCGTATATAGACTTGTTTATACTGTATTATTGACTGTATGTTTGTTTTATTCCATGTGTAACTCTGTGTTGTTGTATGTGTCGAACTGCTTTGCTTTATCTTGGCCAGGTCGCAATTGTAAATGAGAACTTGTTCTCAACTTGCCTACCTGGTTAAATAAAGGTGTTCTCAACTAGCCTACCTGGTTAAATAAAGGTGAAATAAACTTTAAAAAATCAAATCAAAACTATGAAATAACACATATGTAATCATGTAGTAACCAAAAAAAGGGTTAAACAAATCAAACTATTTTTGAGTTTTGAGATTCTTTAAAGTAGCCACCCTTTGCCTTGATGACAGCTTTGCACACTCTTGGGGGGATAATGTAGGGATGGGCAGCCCCAACAAACTCCTACTACTATGTGCTTCTGGCACCACAGCTTTTTTTCAAGCACCAATTATGTATATTCTGGTTGTACAAAACATTAGGAACATCGTCCTAATATTGAGTTGCACCCACTTTTGCCCTCAAAACAGCCTCAATTCGTCGGGGCATGGACTCTGCATGGTGTCAAAATCATTCCACAGGGACGCGGGCCCATGTTGACTCCAATGCTTCCCACAGTTGTGTCAAGTTGGCTGGATGTCCTTCGGGTGTTGGGATCATTCTTGATACACTTATTTTGGCACTCTTGCCCACTCTTGCCCACTCTTGCCCATTCACCCTCTCAATGGCACACATACACAATCCATGTCTCAGGGCTTAAAAATCCTTCTGAAATGTTTTTTTTTAGATTACTAATGTTACTGTCCCCAGAACAGCATCAAATCAATGTAATTTTGTCCTTGAAACATTACATTGAATTACTGTAGAATTCCATTCATTCCTATGGAGGACTGTTTCCTACTGGGGAGAGCCAATATGGCCGACCGGTGGCTTCAAAGCATCTCAATGGCCAATACATAGCATCAGCAATCTAGGGTTTATACACTGACTGTACCAAACATTAGGAACACCTGCTCTTTCCATAGCACAGACTGACCGGGTGAAAACTATGATCCCTTTTCGATGTCATCGCCCGTCATCACTTCAATCAGTTTAGGATGAAGGAAAACTTTTCATTTTTGTAAATTTTAATGTTTAGCTCACATAAAATGATTTATAAGTATGCAATAAGGTGTCTATAATATAATAAAAGTGGCAAGAAATAAATGTAGACCTTAATAAATGCATTTCAATAGCTTCCAAAATATATTTTTACAACGTTGGTGGAGTGCCAAGATGGAGTCACGATGGCTTCAATCTAGTCATCTAGTGCATATGTAAATCGTTGATTGCCACCTGTAGCCTTTACCTGCCTCTCGTTGGCTCATTGCCCACCACTGTAACAAGATCCCTACTTTACAATCCACTTTCAGTAAAGTAAAGCAAGTAACTTCAAGTCAAATGAAGGACAGGCAGGCAATGTTAACAATACACCTTTACTTCCCTACGAAAACATTTACAATCAGTGGAGATGATCCATCCAATCAGTGGAGATGATCCATCCAATCAGTGGAGATGATCCATCCAATCAGTGGAGATGATCCATCCAATCAGTGGAGATGATCCATCCAATCAGTGGGGATGATCCATCCAATCAGTGGAGATGATCCATCCAATCAGTGGATATGGTCCATCCAATCAGTGGAGATGGTCCATCCAATCAGTGGAGATGGTCCATCCAATCAGTGGAGATGATCCATCCAATCAGTGGAGATGATCCATCCAATCAGTGGGGATGATCCAATGATCACTAGGCTACTTATGCAAATTCCTATACAGAAACACTCAGACATTGATGTGCCTATACAAATATGATATAAAGGCTAATTAAATGAAAATCCCTCTAAATTCACAGTACAAAAGGTGACATTTTGACAACAAATACATTTTTAACGGCCACCTTTCTGAGACATCTCAAATGATCTCACAAATACAGTGTATTTCTACCACCATAGCAAGCCAGCGCAGCAATGACTGTTTAAAAAAAAAACTAACTAAGGCTCTAATTAATCAATTAAACATTTTAAAAATCAGGACAGCATTAATAAAGTCAAATATATAGTTATCATAAGGACGGGACCTATCCATCTACCATATATATATATATATATATATATATATATATATATCCATGTCAGCGTAGATATCTCTCTGTTGCAGCTCTGTGTTTGGTTGTAGTCCTACTCTCTGAGAACTCCATTGCTATACATTAGTCAAAAAACTACATAGAGTATTATGACATCACAGGAAACTAGGAAACAGACTCCACAATGAAATGCTGAGTCGTCCCTAGTTAGTGCAACGTGTCCTGTATCACTGGCCCTAGTGTGCTTCCAGATGAGTGTTTTTGTCTGCCCATAGTGTGTGTTTGTGTGTGTTTGTGCGTCCCTCCCTAACCCTAATAATCAACATTGCCTGTCGTAGCTTGAACCTCAGTGGCCACCGTAGCAAGCGAGGCCGAGGTCCCTGTCCCAGTCCCGTCACGTGGCTTGGAACGCGGCCGCATCACATCCTCCGTGTTGAACTCGGGCTTGACCAGCAGGACGTAGCACTTGGGTAGGAAGATGCAGGCTAGCAGTCCGAAGCTGGACGCCAGGATGGCAAAGATCTGCACGGCCACCATGAACTTACCACGCGTACTGAGATAGGCCGGGATGAAGGAGCTCCACACGATGAAGAACACCAGCATGCCGAAGGTCAAGCTCTTTGCCTCACTGGAATCAAGAAACCCCAACAAGTTTAAAAATGGTCTAAAGCAAGAAACCAAATGAAATTCAAATGAGCGCAACAACTCTCAGGGTGTTCTCACACTTGGTCCCTTTCAGACCATTTTTTTTTTTTGAGAATTTTGCGGTTCGCTGAATTTTTTTTTGTGTGCGGTGTGAACACTACTAAAGGAACTCAGACCCCTCAAAAGAGCCCCAAAAGTGAATCGAACTGAGACCATCTCGAGAGGTGTTCGTTCTGAGTTCGGTTCGCTTGAATTACGTGGTTTTTTTTAGGACAATGTGAACGGAAAGCTCCCCGGGATGACTTGTCATTATGCCAGCACCACACACTAGACTACTGCAACACCATTCCCCCCCCCGTCATAAACCCTCACAAAAATGTGTGCTGAATCACAACATAGGGTAGAACGTCTAATCTAGCTCTTAAAGGGACAGTATACCACTTTCAGTTACATCATTATTTATTCTGTTAGCAATACAATAAACATGTTAATAATATCTTCTGATTACAATTACTATGTCTCATATTTTAACTAAATGCAATCTATTAGCTTCCAAAATGTACGTTTGTATATCTAGCTGTCCGACAACGTATTCTGACTGAACGGCTTGTCCTGCACTTTGTAAAAACCCAGAGTGAATGTTGGAAAAAGATCTTGGTTCCTTCCTAAACATAGCTATGAGAATGTAAAGAGAGCATAGTTGAAGGGAACTGTCAGAAGAGTTGAGTCCTCATTCAAAGGCAAGGCCAGTGTGAACACAAAGACATGAGTTTTTCTGCTTTTTTTTTGTTTGTTTTTTACCCCAGAGTTCACTTTAAAGAGGACTGAGATCCGTTCTGTTAAAGAGGACTATATGTGAAAACACCCTTAGATAGTCAATCATAAGTTACGCAATGGTAAGATATGTTATGTTAGATTCTGGGTGAAACTTGGAACATTGTTATACTCATAAGGATAGTGTCCAACTGTGAACGAGATTAGTTTTTACATCACAAGTTAATGCTTATCTGTAGGAGTTAGATGGATGTAGGAGTTAGATGGATGTAGGAGTTAGATGTATGTAGGAGTTAGATGGATGTAGGAGTTAGATGGATGTAGGAGTTAGATGGATGTAGGAGTTAGATGGATGTAGGAGTTAGATGTATGTAGGAGTTAGATGGATGTAGGAGTTAGATGGATGTAGGAGTTAGATGGATGTAGGAGTTAGATGGCTTTGGGAATGTGTAGGGGAGACGGGTGGAGAGCTTAGAACCTAACAATGTCACTGAGGGAGAGAGAGTGATGTATAACGTTTACATTATGTCAGGATATGTCACTGAGGGAGAGAGAGTGATGTATAACGTTTACATTATGTCAGGATATGTCACTGAGGGAGAGAGAGTGATGTATAACGTTTACATTATGTCAGGATATGTCACTGAGGGAGAGAGAGTGATGTATAACGTTTACATTATGTCAGGATATGTCACTGAGGGAGAGAGAGTGATGTATAACGTTTACATTATGTCAGGATATGTCACTGAGGGAGAGAGAGTGATGTATAACGTTTACATTATGTCAGGATATGTCACTGAGGGAGAGAGAGTGATGTATAACGTTTACATTATGTCAGGATATGTCACTGAGGGAGAGAGAGTGATGTATAACGTTTACATTATGTCAGGATATGTCACTGAGGGAGAGAGAGTGATGTATAACCTTTACATTATGTCAGGATATGTCACTGTTAAGACATCAGGGATCCTCTGGGAGGAGAAGAGACACAGTCTGGTACCAGTCACCATGACAGCCTTGAGTTGGGGAGGAGTGAGCACTTTGGTGTAGAGGTCAGGTTAGATGAAGTGAGGAAGAACAGATATCACTAAGGTTCTGCCTAGCAACAGATATACATACGTTGGCTGTTCAGTTGTGGTGTAGTCTCAGCCTAGGAGAAAGGGTTAAATATCAGTGCTTGTGTGAAATGTTGTTTGTCTGAATGCAGCTGTATCTACCCTTTGGGAAGAATTAAACTTGGGTAAGTTTCTCTTGTGTCCGTGAGTTATTTACTCTCAACCTAACCTAACAGTTATAATAAGTTAAGCTGCAAAGTTATGTTAGCTTAACTTCTATGTTAGCTCTTAGCCTACAGCTAGCCAAGTCTTTAAAATGCTAAGCTAAGTAAGTTCCAGGTCCACTAGCTAGCTACCTGAAAGAGTCCTTCAGTTTGTGTGCTATGAAGGTGACTAGTTACCCGAAGGAGTCCTTCAGTTTATGTGCCATGAAGTTGACTAGCTACCTGAAGGAGTCCTTCAGTTTTTGTGCTATGAAGGTGACTAGTTACCCGAAGGAGTCCTTCAGTTTATGTGCCATGAAGTTGACTAGCTACCCGAAGGAGTCCTTCAGTTTATGTGCCATGAAGTTGACTAGCTACCTGAAGGAGTCCTTCAGTTTGCGTGCTATGAAGTTGACTAGCTACCCGAAGGAGTCCTTCAGTTTATGTGCCATGAAGTTGACTAGCTACCTGAAGGAGTCCTTCAGTTTATGTGCCATGAAGTTGACTAGCTACCCGAAGGAGTCCTTCAGTTTGCGTGCCATGAAGGTGACTAGCTACCTGAAGGAGTCCTTCAGTTTGCGTGCCATGAAGGTGACTAGCTACCCGAAGGAGTCCTTCAGTTTGCGTGCCATGAAGGTGACTAGCTACCTGAAGTTGTCTTCCAGTTTGCGTGCTATGAAGGAGAAGACGAAGGCCAACAGGGCCAGCAGGATGTCGTAGCCGAAGACACAACAGATGAAGACCACAGAACCCTGGTCACACTCCAGGATGATCTTGATGTTCTGCGCCGCTGTGTTTTTGACCGGGTGCGGTGGCAGGATGACGAGCCACACCGTGCACGCCACGGCCTGGATCAGTGTTGCTATGGCAGCCAGGACCCTCTGGTGGGCGGGGCGGAGAGAGTCCACATCGGGGTTGCCAGCGGTTACGGCATTGTTGTTGTTGTTGTTGTTGATGTTGCCATTGGTGACAATGACATCAGGGCTGGTGTCAGCGGCGGCGGCCTGAGCTGCAGCCTTGGCAGTGGCTTTGGCCTTGGACCTGGCAGCCTTCAGAACCCGGGCCCTGAGCATAAGGACTGCAGCCTTACCTAGAACAACACGTCATCATGGTTAAAGGGGAGGGGTTTGTGTGAGCAATGTGGTAAGAGCTGTACTCTACTGTAGCCACTGAGTATCCATCATGTCACTTACAGTCGATGATTCCTTAAGGGCTAGACTAGCCGCTAAAGGATTAGTCTGGATTGGGAGGGAGGGAGGAAGGAAGGAAGGAAGGAAGGAAGGAAGGAAGGAAGGAAGGAAGGAAGGAAGGAAGGAAGGGAGGGAGGGAGGGAGGGAGGGAGGGAGGGAGGGAGGGAGGGAGGGAGGGAGGGAGGGAGGGAGAGAGAGAGAGAGATGAAGGTAGAGAGAGAGAGATGAAGGTAGAGAGAGATAGAGAGAGATGAAGGTAGAGAGAGAGAGAGAGAGAGTGGGGGAGAGAGAGCGAGAGAGAGAGAGAGAGAGAGCGAGAGAGAGAGAGAGAGAGATGGAGGGAGAGAGAGAGAGAGAGAGAGAGAGACTTCGACCCACCCATGATGGAGGAGAGGCAGAGGGAAAACCCCAGGGCCAGGCCCACCTGGCTGGTCATGCAGCTCCAAGGCTGGGGCTCTCCCAGGAAGACGATGGAGGAGAGGAACGTCACCACCAGGGAGAACAGCAGGGAGAAACTCAGTAAGGGGTCGTTGGCCTTCACCAGTGGAGTACCCAGGTTGACCAGGAAGACCATCTGAAGTAGAATATCATACACACCAGGGTTGGGGTCCGTTCGAAGTGAAGTCACCAAATTCAGGTAGTAAACTGAAATTCCAATTCCAACATTTTTCACAAATTCCATATTCAAGGATTTCTCAATAAACTGAAAAGGAGAAATTGTATTTAAAGGAAAAGTTTCTGAGTGACTTCAATACGAATTGACCCAAACCCTTATACACTTCAGGTTGTCTATCAGAAATGGCAGTGAATACTACCTGATTTACTGTAATTATGTCTCCTTGTAATTCCAACAGACAAATCTCCAATAACACCCTATTGCCCAATATTCCACTAGTTTTTTGCTGCCTTTGGCTACACACCCCCACAGCCAGGGTGATCAGCGCTCCAACGGCTGATATCACTATGAGTGTGATGCCCAGAGGTTCACTGAAGTCCAGGAACTCGATGGTCTTGGGGACGCAGGTGTCTCGGGCCGCATTAGACCAGTAATCCTCAGTGCACTGGATACACTCTCTGGCGTCTGACAGAGGAGGCAGAGAAGATGTCAGGTCAGTCTAACACACAGAAACAGAAACAATCTAACGAAGCTGTTAGAATATCCTTCAAGCTACATATCATTTAAAAATAAATTTTTAAAAACAACAACAGTGGACTCAATGCAAACCAACTCTGCTGCACAGTGCAAATGAGTGCAGTTGTATAAAGCTCTGTTGGGGGATTGATAAGGGGAACACATTGATGCATCACCTGTGGTGTTGCTGATCTCTCCGTCGGCACAGGGGATGCAGTCGAAACAGCAGACGGGCTCCCCCTGCCTGATCCCCTTCCTGGTACCAGGCTGGCAGCTCTCACTGCACACTGATCTCGGAGTCTGATGGGAGACATGGAGGGAGACAGTCAGTTAGGGAGGGTAGGAGACAGTCAGATAGACAGGGAGGGAGACAGTCAGATAAACAGGGAGGGAGGGAGACAGTCAGATAGACAGGGAGGGAGGGAGACAGTCAGATAGACAGGGAGGGAGACAGCCAGATAGACAGGGAGGGAGACAGTCAGATAGACAGGGAGGGAGACAGCCAGATAGACAGGGAGGGAGGGAGACAGCCAGATAGACAGGGAGGGAGACAGCCAGATAGACAGGGAGGGAGACAGTCAGATAGACAGGGAGGGAGACAGTCAGATAGACAGGGAGAGAGACAGCTAGGGAGGGAAGGAGGGAGACAGCTAGGGAGGGAAGGAGCCAGTCAGATAGACAGGGAGCGAGACAGCCAGATAGACAGGGAGCGAGACAGTTAGATAGACAGGGAGGGAGACAGTCAGATAGACAGGGAGGGAGAAAGCCAGATAGACAGGGAGGGAGACAGCCAGATAGACAGGGAGAGAGACAGTCAACTAGGGAGGGAAGGAGGCAGTCAGATAGACAGGGAGGGAGACAGCCAGATAGACAGGGAGGGAGACAGTCAACTAGGGAGGGAAGGAGGCAGTCAGATAGACAGGGAGGGAGACAGCCAGATAGACAGGGAGGGAGACAGCCAGATAGACAGGGAGGGAGGGAGACAGCCAGATAGACAGGGAGGGAGACAGTCAGATAGACAGGGAGGGATACAGTCAGATAGACAGGGAGAGAGACAGCTAGGGAGGGAAGGAGGGAGACAGCTAGGGAGGGAAGGAGCCAGTCAGATAGGGAGACAGTCAACTAGGGAGGGAAGGAGGCAGTCAGATAGACAGGGAGGGAGCCAGTCAGCTAGGGGGGGAAGGAGCCAGTCAGATAGACAGGGAGGGAGACCGTCAGCTAGATAGGGAGGGAGACAGTCAGATAGACAGGGAGGGAGACAGTCAGATAGACAGAGAGAGAGACAGCTAGGGAGGGAAGGAGGGAGACAGCTAGGGAGGGAAGGAGCCAGTCAGATAGACAGGGAGCGAGACAGCCAGATAGACAGGGAGCGAGACAGCCAGATAGACATGGAGGGAGACAGCCAGATAGACAGGGAGGGAGACAGTCAGCTAGGGAGGGAAGGAGACAGCCAGATAGACAGGGAGGGAGACAGTCAGACAGACAGGGAGGGAGACAGTCAGAAATACAGGGAGGGAGACAGTCAGCTAGGGAGGGAAGGAGACAATCAGATAGACAGGGAGGGGGAGACAGGGAGAGAGACAGCCAGACAGGGAGGGAGACAGCCAGATAAACAAGGAGGGAGACAGCCAGATAGACAGGGAGGGAAACAGTCAGATAGACAGGGAAGGAGACAGCCAGATAGACAGGAAGGGAGACAGCCAGATAGACAGGAAGGGAGACAGACAGATAGACTGGGAGGGAGGGAGTCAGCCAGATAGATGGGGAGGGAGACAGTCAGATAGACAGGGAGGGAGACAGCCAGATAGACAGGGAGGGAGACAGTCAGATAGACAGGGGGGGAGACAGTCAGATAGACAGGGAGGTAGACAGTCAGATAGACAGGGAGCGAGACAGACAGATAGACAGGGAGGTAGACAGTCAGATAGACAGGGAGGGAGGGAGTCAGCCAGATAGATGGGGAGGGAGACAGTCAGATAGACAGGGAGGTAGACAGTCAGATAGACAGGGTACACACATACCACTGTCTTTGTCTTCTCACTACAGTATCTCACTGACCTCCAGCTCATCATTGTTCCACACTATGGATGCATTGTTGATAGTCATCATGGCATCTGGGGCTGCTGTGCTGTTGAATCGGCCAATCGTCACGTAGGAGATCTCCCCGTCACCTTTCACTTGCCAGTTAATGATGTCATAGTAGCCGTCCACATCTCCGTCCAGGAAGAATAAAGGTTCTTTGGTGTGGGGGACGTGGAACCACACGTTCTTCAGGTAGTACATCAACTAGAGGAGAAAGGAGAAGAAGGATCATATTAAACCTACAGCGGTTACAACCAAGACACACACACACACACACATACATACATACATACATACACACACACACACACACACACACATAAACACACACAGACACACATACACACATAAACACACACAGACACACACAGACACACACACACATACACACATACACACACACACAGACAGACACACAGACAGACAGACACACAGACAGACACACAGACAGACACACAGACTGACCTGCCAAGGCTCAAATTTGGTGATGTCAGCACAGCTGTTGTTGTTGAAGGGCCCCTGGCCAGGCTCACAGATCTCCATGTTATGCAAGGCATGGGCCACAGTGTACACAGCCTTATACACACTGTAATACAAAATATCGTCATCATCACCCCCATCACCGTCATCATCGCTATCACTGTCATCATCATCATCATCATCATATCTACCTGTATGTGATGCGTAGCTGGGTCACGTCAGAGTAGGTATTATTCAGTTTCCCCAGGGACTCCTGTCCCGAACACAGACCCTCAGGCACCCCTCTGACTGCCCTGGACAGGCTTGTGTTGCCCCCCACTGCTGTTTTCGCCAGCCTCAGAGCCCGGCCGTAGTCCAGCGTGCAGTTGAACGCCGTTTCCCAGAATTCCTCAGTGAGCGGGTTGGAGTAGGGGTCTATGTTTAGCAGGTGACGCTGGAGACCGGGGATCTCAGCACGCTTCAGACCAAATCCCAGGGTACCACCCAGCAATGAACTCACCTGGACACAGAAAACACACAACATATCAGGGAACACCGCTTTCAAATAAAAATGGTCACCCTGCTGACTCTAATTCTATCGTCCCTGTGACCCCTGGTTGAACCTAACCATTAGATGACCCCCTCACCCCAGGCTGGTTGATGAGTGCGGAGGTGACCCAGGCCTCGCTGGCGATCCAGGTGCGGTTGGTGACATTGTGTTGGATCAGCTCCTGGATCAGAGGGCTCAGGTCCACATCAGAGGAGAACACCACAATGATTTTAGCTGTCGACTCCACCACCGTCTCCACAATACGCTGGATGTCCTCTGGAGAGCTCACCTGCACAGAACAGGAAACAGTAGGGAGGACGGGGTTCCAAAACTTTATTAACTTGTTTATGGTACAAGCAAATTGATGGAGAGAAATTTGGGGAAATAGACAGAAGAAGAGAGAGAAGAAGAGAGAGAAGAAGAGAGAGAAGAAGAGAGAGAATAAGAGAGAGAAGAAGAGAGAGAATAAGAGAGAGAATAAGAGAGAGAAGAAGAGAGGCAGAAACAGAGACAGAGAGAGACACTGAGGGCTGTGATGTAATGGAAACAGTAACCGGTCACCTTGGGCAGAGTCTCAGAGAAAGAGATGCAGACCCCAGCCTCCTCCACCTGTTCCTTGAAGGCCTTGATGCCATACTTCCCATAGTCGTCGTCCGCGGCGATGGTTCCCACCCAGGTCCAGCCGAAGTGCAGCACCAGGCGGGCCATTGCCTCAGACTGGTAGACGTCGTTAGGGATGGTCCTCAGAAAGGTGGGAAACTGGAACTTACTGTCCAACACAGAGCAGGACGATGAGTAACTCACCTAGAGACGAGGAGAGAAGGATGAGAGAGGAAGGGAGAAGAGAGGGAGAGGAGGAGAGAGGGAGAGAGAGGGAGAAGAGAGGGTGAGAGAGAGAGGGGAGAGGGAGGGACAGGGAGAGAGAGAGAGAGAGAGAGAGAGAGAGAGAGAGAGAGAGAGAGAGGGGGGGGGGGAGAGAGGGAGGAGAGAGGAAGGGAGAAGAGAGGGAGAGAGGGAGAGGAGAGTTGGAGAGCGAGAGAGGAGAGAGGGAGGGAGGAAGGAAAAAAGAGGGAGAGGAGAGAGGAGGACAGAGGGAGAGAGAGAGAGGGAGAAGAGAGGGTGAGAGAGGGAGGGAGGAAGGAAAGAGGGTGAGAGAGGGAGGAGAGAGGAAAATGTCCACTGGATTAGGCCACACCACACCTAGATAGATATAGGAGCTGCAGTGAAGAGAGAGTCCATGTATTAATATGTAGATAGATAGAGATACCTGGGGGAAATAGTAGAGTCCCAGTATGCGTGCGGTGGCGATGGACAGGTCTGACCCCCCAGCCCCCACTAGAGCGGCCAGGGGAGCCCCTGTGCCACAGCGGTAGTTGGGCACGGCCTCTTCCTGCCCCGTCAGGTAGGTGAGGGTGCCCTCCACAGCCTTGGAGATGGTGAAACAGGAGTCGTAGATGACATATCCCAGGTCCGTGTCGGGGAGGAGGTCTGTCCGCTTGTTGATCTCATCAATGGCGAAGAGCATTGTCTGAGTCCAACGAAACGTCCGGAAGTTAAACCTGGATGAGAAGTGATGATGATGACGGTGATAATGATGATGGGAAATAGTTAGAAATAGTAATAATAGTAGTAGTTACCATCTTGAATAGTGCTGTATCTGCATTATATTATAAAAGGTAGTGAAGTTGCATTACACTGCCACTAGAGGGCGACAAAATATCACAATATTGGTGGAATGACAACAAGCCCAGATCATCATAATTTAGTTTATTGGCTAATATAGGAGCAGTTCAGATCTATGGGGCTGAAGGGAGAGTTTAGGGATGATGGTGATTGTTGAGTCACCGATTGGATGAGGGAGCAGGACCTTGAGGGGAGGAGGAGGGGGGTGACTCAGTCGAGAAGCAATTCCCAGAATGTTCTGGTTCTAAATAACATTCACATAATATTTGAAATACAACAGGACTAACTTATTCTAATTTCTAAAAATGTTCCTACATTCACACCGTCACTCTCTCCACCTCTCAATCCAGTTTAACTGCCTTTAAACTCCTGAGTAATATAATGTGATTGTATCCCATGACACTAAATATTCACCGGTACTCACCCCTCGCATCCCAGGGACAGCGGCACCGAGGAGCTGTTGGTATTGGCTGAGGCGATGCGGCGGTGAACGGGAAACATCCCTCCCACGACCACCTGTTTCTTATCTACGTTCCTGTAGCCGTTCAGGTTAAACTTGGCCTTCAGTTTACAGGTGGACTCCGCCGAGATGGACGCGTAAAAGTGGAGAAAAGCACATAATCCACACAGTAACCGGTATTTCCAATTGAATCCAGTATTATCCATGATGTGAACGTGTGGTAGAAAGTAGCTTGTTCACAGTGTCAGGCTCTGAAGAAACAGCATCAGTACAAACAGGTGCCTCTGCCAAATCCCAGGAGATGATTATCGGCAGTGTTGCATGACATAATTTGACAAAACAGCCTCCTCATGGAGACATGAGATAAGGAAAAAGGACTGTTGAGGTTCATAGATTATGAACATTATTGACTGTAATAAATTAATGAAAATAATTACATTTCATTTGTGTAATAAACATAATAATTAAGAATTGAGCAGATTATAGGCCTAGGCTATATGCGCCTTAGTGTTAAAATATATATTGTGTCGCTTGCATTACTTTATAATAGCCTATAGGGTTTTGCATTTTTGGCCTTCTAATCAACATTACAAAGTTATAAATGAAGGACACATGGCAGTAGAAGTGTAAGCTAAATAACCTTGTGTAGAGTGCGACGCGTAATTATGAGCTAGAAAATTCAAAATAAAGTACCAATGAATTGTCTGGCATGTGATTGTCTGTCTGTATTCATGTTAACGACATAACACAAAGCGCCACGGGGCTCTGATTTAATTGGCAGCACCATGTGGTGATCTGCACTGGAGATGCGGATGAGCGCTCACGGGACATTGGCCTTAATGCTTAGTAATTACCTCGGCATACTGTATCGTTTATTCCGAAGCGTCCTCTGGGTCTCTCGCTGCAGTGAGTCTGAGCTTGTCGACACTTGTCCTTCAATCATCAGGGAGAGGAACACCTGAACCCCCGCGGTGGAGAGACACCGGTGGGACAGTATCGCTGGCGGTGTTCAGTTTGCACAAACAGGTGGCTTCTCGAGTTGACACTTTAAGCCTACTGAAACCCAAATGTATATTTTATTGTAATAAAACGCACACCATTACAATACATATTTAATGTAGTAGACTTACACAGGCAGGACATGTTTTTATGTCCTAAAAATGTCCTAAATAAATAAGCAACATTAAAACAAAATCTCCAATCTGGGTTCTGAAGAGCAGGGACAGTGCCAGAACAGAAGCAGTTGGATAGGCAGATATGGGTTATACATTTTAAAATAAATTACAAATATAGTTTATTTATTGCCCTATCGTGATGGAACTGTCCCCAACGCTATACCCTAGACACTCACCTGAGGCGACGCATTCAGTAAGGATAAGTCCTTATCTGTTTTTATGGGCCTACTGTAAGTAGCCAATAGGCAGCTAAAACAGAAAGATAAATGCGGTCAAAGATCTACTTGAGCAGCAGCGCTCCCTCAAGATTCTGAGCCTGCCTCAAGGTTCTGAGCCTGCCTCAAGATTCTGAGCCTGCCTCAAGACTCTGAGCCTGCCTCAAGACTCTGAGCCTCCCTCAAGATTCTGAGCCTGCCTCAAGACTCTGAGCCTGCCTCAAGGTTCTGAGCCTGCCTCAAGGTTCTGAGCCTGCCTCAAGCCAAAACCCTCTGATGGGTGAGCATAATACACAAGGAATTTCTCCAAGCTGCTAATGAAAACCTTGATGACCATGTACCTAGCCGAGAGGGGGCAAATTATTGTGGCCCTGGTGGCACAAAATAAAAGGTCTGACTGCACAGAGATTCTTGGGGAAATGGACACAACAGCATGTGTGTTTCCGGGTAGGGGGGGTGTATCTGAGAACCATCAGCTAGGACTTGACATTGGTTAATCAAATCAAATGTATTTATATAGCCCTTCGTACATCAGCTGATATCTCAAAGTGCTGTACAGAAACCCAGCCTGAAACCCCAAACAGCAAGCAATGCAGGTGTAGAAGCACGGTGGCTAGGAAAAAACTCCCTAGAAAGGCCAAAACCTAGGAAGAAACCTAGAGAGGAACCAGGCTATGAGGGGTGGCCAGTCCTCTTCTGGCTGTGCCGGGTGGAGATTATAACAGAACATGGCCAAGATGTTCAAATGTTCATAGATGACCAGCAGGGTCAGATAATAATAATCACAGTGGTTGTAGAGGGTGCAACAGGTCAGCACCTCAGGAGTAAATGTCAGTTGGCTTTTCATAGCCGATCATTCAGAGTATCTCTACCGCACCTGCTGTCTCTAGAGAGTTGAAAACAGCAGGTCTGGGACAGGTAGGACGTCCAGTGAACAGGTCAGGGTTCCTGCTGTCTCTAGAGAGTTGAAAACAGCAGGTCTGGGACAGGTAGCACGTCCGGTGAACAGGTCAGGGTTCCATAGCCGCAGGCAGAACAGTTGAAACTGGAGCAGCAGCATCAAACCTTCCATTTTTGGTCAATGTTGCATGCCTTCTCAAACAGCTACAACTGTATTTGCATTCACACATGAAGTCTTCTCTTGAGTTGGGCTCAGGGATGGAACAACTGTTGAACGTCTGAGCTTGTGGTTGTTTGTGGGGAAAGGGTGTGTGTGTATCTCCCACATCTGTTGCTATGGGGTAATGATGTTAGGGACAATACAGGATGAATCACAATCATTGTTTGCTAAAAATAATTGCTTGCCAAAACTGTAATTTTTGTAAATGATATTCCTGGTTATAGATAACAATCCTTCTCATGATCTGCCTACATTATTACAAATGGTATTTGTTAATTGTGCAAATTAAGATACACAATATATTTCAATAACGATTTAATACAATCGAGGCGAGGGCGAAGGAAATGCTTTTGAATGGTTGATCTACTTCTGTTCTGTGGGTGTGCTCTTTTCCAAGGATGGGTCCCGGTCTCTCAGGGGCCCTGGGATCCAGGCGGGACAGGGGTGGTCTGCCGGTCACTGGGATGACAACCCAACTTAACGGGTGGAATAGTAGAGAACAATTGTTGGAGGTTTACTTTGCAAATATCATGGTACAGCTATTTGGACACTCAAACGCTCCGGAACTTTTTAACGGTAAGTTTACAAACATATATTATGATAAACAGAGTTGAAACTTGTATCTCTTTATGGTAAATGGTGAAATAGGTATAGCCAGTTATAATTGTAATGGTTTAGCAGATAATAAGAAAAGACAGTATTTACCTGGCTCAAAGATAAGGAATATAATATATTTTGCTTACAGGAAACTCAAACAATTTAATATGACGTTTTGTGGAAAATGGACTGGGGGGGGGGGGACAAAATATACTTCTCCCATGTACTAAGAAACTCAAAAGGGTTGATGATATCAATTCATAATTTTTGATCTGAATGTGAAAATTGTCCAGACAGATCCCACAAGGTAGATGGGTGATTTGAAATGTGTTATTGGACCATAAACAAGTTGAGGTGACTAAACTGCCCTGGTGTAACCCTGGATGGTAAACTGCCCTGGTGTAACCCTGGATGGTAAACTGCCCTGGTGTAACCCTGGATGGTAAACTGCCCTGGTGTAACCCTGGATGGTAAACTGCCCTGGTGTAACCCTGGATGGTAAACTGCCCTGGTGTAACCCTGGATGGTAAACTGCCCTGGTGTAACCCTGGATGGTAAACTGCCCTGGTGTAACCCTGGATGGTAAACTGCCCTGGTGTAACCCTGGATGGTAAACTGCCCTGGTGTAACCCTGGATGGTAAACTGCCCTGGTGTAACCCTGGATGGTAAACTGCCCTGGTGTAACCCTGGATGGTAAACTGCCCTGGTGTAACCCTGGATGGTAAACTGCCCTGGTGTAACCCTGGATGGTAAACTGCCCTGGTGTAACCCTGGATGGTAAACTGCCCTGGTGTAACCCTGGATTGTAAACTGCCCTGGTGTAACCCTGGATGGTAAACTGCCCTGGTGTAACCCTGGATGGTAAACTGCCCTGGTGTAACCCTGGATGGTAAACTGCCCTGGTGTAACCCTGGATGGTAAACTGCCCTGGTGTAACCCTGGATGGTAAACTGCCCTGGTGTAACCCTGGATGGTAAACTGCCCTGGTGTAACCCTGGATGGTAAACTGCCCTGGTGTAACCCTGGATGGTAAACTGCCCTGGTGTAACCCTGGATGGTAAACTGCCCTGGTGTAACCCTGGATTGTAAACTGCCCTGGTGTAACCCTGGATGGTAAACTGCCCTGGTGTAACCCTGGATGGTAAACTGCCCTGGTGTAACCCTGGATGGTAAACTGCCCTGGTGTAACCCTGGATGGTAAACTGCCCTGGTGTAACCCTGGATGGTAAACTGCCCTGGTGTAACCCTGGATGGTAAACTGCCCTGGTGTAACCCTGGATGGTAAACTGCCCTGGTGTAACCCTGGATGGTAAACTGCCCTGGTGTAACCCTGGATGGTAAACTGCCCTGGTGTAACCCTGGATTGTAAACTGCCCTGGTGTAACCCTGGATGGTAAACTGCCCTGGTGTAACCCTGGGTGGTAAACTGCCCTGGTGTAACCCTGGGTGGTAAACTGCCCTGGTGTAACCCTGGATTGTAAACTGCCCTGGTGTAACCCTGGATGGTAAACTGCCCTGGTGTAACCCTGGATTGTAAACTGCCCTGGTGTAACCCTGGATTGTAAACTGCCCTGGTGTAACCCTGGATTGTAAACTGCCCTGGTGTAACCCTGGATTGTAAACTGCCCTGGTGTAACCCTGGATGGTAAACTGCCCTGGTGTAACCCTGGATGGTAAACTGCCCTGGTGTAACCCTGGATGGTAAACTGCCCTGGTGTAACCCTGGATTGTAAACTGCCCTGGTGTAACCCTGGATGGTAAACTGCCCTGGTGTAACCCTGGATGGTAAACTGCCCTGGTGTAACCCTGGATGGTAAACTGCCCTGGTGTAACCCTGGATTGTAAACTGCCCTGGTGTAACCCTGGATGGTAAACTGCCCTGGTGTAACCCTGGATGGTAAACTGCCCTGGTGTAACCCTGGATTGTAAACTGCCCTGGTGTAACCCTGGATTGTAAACTGCCCTGGTGTAACCCTGGATTGTAAACTGCCCTGGTGTAACCCTGGATTGTAAACTGCCCTGGTGTAACCCTGGATTGTAAACTGCCCTGGTGTAACCCTGGATGGTAAACTGCCCTGGTGTAACCCTGGATTGTAAACTGCCCTGGTGTAACCCTGGATGGTAAACTGCCCTGGTGTAACCCTGGATGGTAAACTGCCCTGGTGTAACCCTGGATTGTAAACTGCCCTGGTGTAACCCTGGATTGTAAACTGCCCTGGTGTAACCCTGGATTGTAAACTGCCCTGGTGTAACCCTGGATTGTAAACTGCCCTGGTGTAACCCTGGATTGTAAACTGCCCTGGTGTAACCCTGGATTGTAAACTGCCCTGGTGTAACCCTGGATTGTAAACTGCCCTGGTGTAACCCTGGATGGTAAACTGCCCTGGTGTAACCCTGGATTGTAAACTGCCCTGATGTAACCCTGGATGGTAAACTGCCCTGGTGTAACCCTGGATTGTAAACTGCCCTGGTGTAACCCTGGATGGTAAACTGCCCTGGTGTAACCCTGGATTGTAAACTGCCCTGGTGTAACCCTGGATGGTAAACTGCCCTGGTGTAACCCTGGATTGTAAACTGCCCTGGTGTAACCCTGGATTGTAAACTGCCCTGGTGTAACCCTGGATGGTAAACTGCCCTGGTGTAACCCTGGATGGTAAACTGCCCTGGTGTAACCCTGGATTGTAAACTGCCCTGGTGTAACCCTGGATGGTAAACTGCCCTGGTGTAACCCTGGATGGTAAACTGCCCTGGTGTAACCCTGGATGGTAAACTGCCCTGGTGTAACCCTGGATTGTAAACTGCCCTGGTGTAACCCTGGATGGTAAACTGCCCTGGTGTAACCCTGGATGGTAAACTGCCCTGGTGTAACCCTGGATGGTAAACTGCCCTGGTGTAACCCTGGATTGTAAACTGCCCTGGTGTAACCCTGGATGGTAAACTGCCCTGGTGTAACCCTGGATGGTAAACTGCCCTGGTGTAACCCTGGATTGTAAACTGCCCTGGTGTAACCCTGGATTGTAAACTGCCCTGGTGTAACCCTGGATTGTAAACTGCCCTGGTGTAACCCTGGATTGTAAACTGCCCTGGTGTAACCCTGGATTGTAAACTGCCCTGGTGTAACCCTGGATGGTAAACTGCCCTGGTGTAACCCTGGATTGTAAACTGCCCTGGTGTAACCCTGGATGGTAAACTGCCCTGGTGTAACCCTGGATGGTAAACTGCCCTGGTGTAACCCTGGATTGTAAACTGCCCTGGTGTAACCCTGGATTGTAAACTGCCCTGGTGTAACCCTGGATTGTAAACTGCCCTGGTGTAACCCTGGATTGTAAACTGCCCTGGTGTAACCCTGGATTGTAAACTGCCCTGGTGTAACCCTGGATTGTAAACTGCCCTGGTGTAACCCTGGATTGTAAACTGCCCTGGTGTAACCCTGGATTGTAAACTGCCCTGGTGTAACCCTGGATGGTAAACTGCCCTGGTGTAACCCTGGATTGTAAACTGCCCTGATGTAACCCTGGATGGTAAACTGCCCTGGTGTAACCCTGGATTGTAAACTGCCCTGGTGTAACCCTGGATGGTAAACTGCCCTGGTGTAACCCTGGATTGTAAACTGCCCTGGTGTAACCCTGGATGGTAAACTGCCCTGGTGTAACCCTGGATTGTAAACTGCCCTGGTGTAACCCTGGATTGTAAACTGCCCTGGTGTAACCCTGGATGGTAAACTGCCCTGGTGTAACCCTGGATGGTAAACTGTCATGGTGTAACCCTGGATTGTAAACTGCCCTGGTGTAACCCTGGATTGTAAACTGTCATGGTCATAACATATCGCTAGTTAAAGATGGGGAGAAATATGTCCGTAACAAAGCGCTGTTCTCTGCCAACAAAGCAGGTCCTACAGGCCCTAGTTGTTTCGCACCTGAATACTGTTCAGTCGTGTGGTCAGGTGCCATAAAGAGGGACTTAAGTAAATTAGAATTGGCTCAGAACAAGGCAGCACGGCTGGCCCTTAACAGTACACCGGTAACTAACAATGATATGCAGGCCAATCTCTCACAGGGCGGCAGGGTAGCCTAGTGGTTAGAGCGTTGCAAGTTCCAATCCCCGAGCTGACAAAGTACAAATCTGTCGTTCTGCCCCGGAACGGGCAGTTAACCCACTGTTCCTAGGATGTAATTGAAAATAAGAATTTGTTCTTAACTGACTTGCCTGGTTCAATAAAAAAATGTCAATGGCTCAAATTGGGAGAGGTTTACTACTTGTTTTTCTAAGAAGTGTTGACAAGCTGAATGTACCGAGCTGTCTGTTTAAACTACTAGCACACAGCTCAGACACCCATTTATACCCCACAAGACATGACACCAGAGGTCTGTTTAAACTACTAGCACACAGCTCAGACATCCATTTATACCCCACAAGACATGACACCAGAGGTCTCTTCACAGTCCCCAAGTTCAGAACAGACTATGGGAGGAGGTGGACAGTACTACATAGAGCCATGACTACATGGAACTCTATTCCACAGTCCTACATAGAGCCATGACTACATGGAACTCTATTCCACATCAGGTAATTGATGCAAACAGTAGAATCAGATTTTTGCAGTATACCAAACTCCAGGGCTGGATGGCATACCAGTGGAAGGATACCAAACTCCAGGGCTGGATGGCCTACCAGTGGAAGGATACCAAACTCCAGGGCTGGATGACATACCAGTGGAAGGATACCAAACTCCAGGGCTGGATGGCCTACCATTGGAAGGATACCAAACTCCAGGGCTGGATGGCCTACCATTGGAAGGATACCAAACTCCAGGGCTGGATACCAAACTCCAGGGCTGGATGGCCTACCAGTGGAAGGATACCAAACTCCAGGGCTGGATGGCATACCAGTGGATGGATACCAAACTCCAGGGCTGGATGGTATACCAGTGGAAGGATACCAAACTCCAGGGCTGGATGACATACCAGTGGAAGGATACCAAACTCCAGGGCTGGATGACATACCAGTGGAAGGATACCAAACTCCAGGGCTGGATGGCCTACCATTGGAAGGATACCAAACTCCAGGGCTGGATACCAAACTCCAGGGCTGGATGGCCTACCAGTGGAAGGATACCAAACTCCAGGGCTGGATGGCATACCAGTGGAAGGATACCAAACTCCAGGGCTGGATGGTATACCAGTGGAAGGATACCAAACTCCAGGGCTGGATGGCATACCAGTGGAAGGATACCAAACTCCAGGGCTGGATGGATCTAGATACCTGTTCTAACATATCAAATTATGATGTGTACTTTACTGTATTGGGTAATGCAACACCAAAAAAATATATATATATTTTTTTAAATACGACTTTCATATTGCTGTGTAGTTTACCAATGAAATGATCTGTCGGGGGATGTGGATATACTCGGTATACATATCCCGAAATAAATTCTCACTACAATACATTTTCATAGAAAATTTGAAAAAATAAAATAGAAAAGATCTTGCTACCATAGAAAGGAAAATATGTCTATTTGTGGAAAAAAATGACCCTGATTAACTACAGTCATATCCCAGTTGTAACTATTTGCTGATGGTCTTGCTTACACCTAGTGACACGTTTTGAAATTATACAGTGAATTCAGGAAAGTACTCAGACCCAACCCTGGAGCACCGTCACAAGTGACCATCAGGTTCTTGGTCATCTCCCTGACCATCAGGTTCTTGGTCATCTCCCTGACCATCAGGTTCTTGGTCAGCTCCCTGACCATCAGGTTCTTGGTCATCTCCCTGACCAGCTCTAGGAAGACTCATGGTGGTTCCAAACTTCTTCCATTTCAGAATGATGGAGGCCCCTGTGTTCTTGGAGACCTTCAAGTGAAGGGGTCAGAATAGCTTCCGAATGCACTGTACACTGTGTGTATATGTACAGCACCAGTCAAAAGTTGACACACCTACTCATTCAAAAGGTTTTTATTTATTATTACTATGTACTATTTTCTGCAATGGAGAATAATAATAGTGAAGACATTTAATCTATGAAATAACACAATCTTGTATTAACCAACTAAAAAAAAAAGTGCTAAATCAAAAATATATTTTATATTATTTGAGATTCTTCAAAGTAGCCATCCTTTGCCTTGATGACAACTTGGCACACATCTACTTCCCTAACTACCTCATAAGTCTAAGGATGTAGACAGACGAGCCAGTAGAACTTGACCTTCCCGACCCAGAGGCACGTGCAAAGGTTCCACAGTCCCTTGTGACGAGAAGTTCAATGCCAGACATCAATTAGTCGCGCTCCGCCCTCAAACCTAATAAGAGACGCCCGTTCTCGAGGACCTATAGATAGATATATATATCTATATCTATATATATATAGTATTCTGCTACAAACAGAATACTAGAAAAGTATTGCGAAATACAAACATTAAAAACATCTGTTGGTTGTGAAAATAAATCTAGACATCTTTCAATAGTTGGCCAAGAGTGTGAGAATACAGATTCAACATGGACTTATTTATTAAAGCTTGGTTTTTCATTGTACAAATGTCATCGTGAAACTGCATGCGGCGGCTTGTCGTGAGGCACGTTACTGAGGAAAGATGAGCATCCATCATTTTAAAAACAAAATTATCTGACAGAATTGCATAACTTAATCATTTCAATATTGCAGTAAAATCCAACTATAAAATTAAACCCATAAATTTTTAAAGCGTTTTTTTTTTGTTTGTTTTTCCAAGTAAACATGTGTATCATAAAATGCCACAAGTAAAAGACAACACAGAAGGAGAGACATTAAGAACAAGTTGCAAATAAGACAGTTTCAGGAACAGATTCATTTTGCATTGTGTATTTTGCTGTTATAACTAAATAATATCTAAAGGCGAGGGGTACAAAGTCAAACACAGAGGTAAACCAGTATTAATCGCACAGTAAAACGTGACCTACAGGCTGGACATGGGGCAGACAGGGGTCCTTAAGACGACTCGTTTCAGGCCCAGTAAAACGCTGAGTCCTTGGACTAGCTGAGGACTATATCTCATTAAATGAATGTTGAAAGCATTCGCAGAACCAGGTTACTGGGAATGCCTATTTGGGGACTCCTCTGGTAGTTGAAACGTTTAAGACAGCCACTGCCGGTCTTCAATTTGACCTTTGACACTATAAAAAAAAGGGGAGGGGGGGGGATGCTCCGTGATTGGGGTTTTAAAATCCGTCAACTGGAAGTACATTCCCTTCGCGTCAGGAAAGCACCATGGCTTTATGGGTAAAAAGAGAAATGTGCAAACGTGGCTCCTACACACCTGTAGGAGGTGATAACAACAAAGATGACATTCACACATCAATTAGACAAATGCTAACATCTGAATTCATTGTCAGTCCTCTTGTTTCTCTGAAAAACATGAAGAAAAATGAAAAAAACAAAAACAAAGGAGGAACAAATAAACAGGCACCCAAAGAAACAGGCACCCAAAGAAACAGGCACCCAAAGAAACAGGCACCCAAAGAAACAGGCACCCAAAGAAACAGGCACCCAAAAGAAACAGGCACCCAAAAGAAACAGGCACCCAAAGAAACAGGCACCCACAAAAAAAAGGACAACTCGTCATTTTGGGGATTTCCCACACAGTGTCACACATCTGTGATAATAAACTAAGATTTTCTGTTGACCGCGGTCGGGTAGCTTAACCATCACCATTTTGATTCAAGTGGATCGTTAACAAGAGATAATAACCCAGATCTAATTTCACCACGGCTCGTCTACATTTGGCAAAATGAAAAGTTTAAAAAAAAAATAAAAAAATAATAATAATACTAATTGGTCACAGTTTCTCTGCTGAATGACTTTGGGCAGGCAACCCCTGTCTCTTTGTAGAGTATACAGTTGAAAGGTAAATGGATGAGTAAAAATCATTTTGGGACAAAAAATAAACTATCAGGAGTGTAACAAAAAAAGCACAAAAAAAAAACGATGGATGACTTTTTAAACCACTGGCTAGTTGCTGCTCTTCCTTCTCCGTTATGTCATACAAGTATGTCGTTTTTTTGCTTTCTTCAGTTGTTGGTCTCACGCTGTAATCTGAGGCATACCGTGTACACAATCCACTTCCTGAACTCCTTAACTCTTGACCTCAACTGGCGGTTTCCAAACAGGAAGCGGCACTTACACCCCCCAAAAAAAAGGAAAAATGTAATTGTCACGCACGAAGAAACGGATCCAAAAAGAAGGGTGAATAGTCATCATATCTATTCAACCACCTCTCCCCCAAAAAAATGAAGGGGGAGGGGAGGGGGGGGGCAGAGTGGCAGCTTCAAGTGTGCGCTGATCACAGTACTGCCTGCTTTCCACGGGAATGTTCTACGGGGGGGTGATCGGAAAGGAGGGGGTGAGGTTGGGGGGAGCGTGTAGGTGTTAGGAGAGGGAAAGAAAGGAGAGGAGGGGTGAGATTGGGAGGGGGTATGTTAGGAGAGGGAAAGAAAGGAGGAGGAGGAGCTCACCACACCTCCCTTCTCTCTCTCCATGAGCTCTACTCCCACTCTGTGGTACCGGGAGGTTTGGAGGTCAGGTCGAACATCACCCGGGAGATGCCAGGGATCTTCTTGATCTCATTCACCATCTTCAGCACCACCTGGGGGAGACATGACAGATAATACAAGAGAAGAAGAGACAAGGGTTCAAAACCGGAGACTGGTTTAAACGTCTGCACTGAGAGCAATAGAACTATGTCTGTCTGTCTGATCCCCATCTGGTGGCGAGCCTCAGTACCTCCTCGGGGATGTGTTTTCCTGGCGTGGCGGGTATCCCGGTCATGAAGTCGCTGGTGATGAAAGTTCTGACGACCACAGAGCGCCGACAGGACGGCTGCCTCTGTGAGGAATCGCGGTCGAAGTGCAGCGGGGTCAGGATGACCGGCATCTGACTGATCTTCCCAGAGTAACCTGGGAGAAAGAGGGTACAGAGGGGTCAGGATGACCGGCATCTGACTGATCTTCCCAGAGTAACCTGGGAGAAAGAGGGTACAGAGGGGTCAGGATGACCGGCATCTGACTGATCTTCCCAGAGTAACCTGGGAGAAAGAGGGTACAGAGGGGTCAGGATGACAGGCATCTGACTGATCTTCCCAGAGTAACCTGGGAGAAAGAGGGTACAGAGGGGTCAGGATGACAGGCATCTGACTGATCTTCCCAGAGTAACCTGGGAGAAAGAGGGCACTGAGTTACCACAGCAGACAGGGTGAACAACGAACAGGTCACAAAATAACTGTGTTTTCTATAGGAGTGGGGGTTTGAAATCATTTCACTATTGGTAATAGTATCATTAATTTTTTTGTTGGATATCTGATATACATACATATATTATCACCCCGTGTATCAGTCTGTCTTGACTGGGGTAGAGAAGATAGCTAGGCTAATTGACGCCACATACTGTGCTTTCTCCCCAAGCCGGGCGGCAGGGTAGCCTAGTGGTTAGAGCGTTGGACTAGTAACCGGAAGGTTGCAAGTTCAAACGCCCGACCTGACAAGGTACAAATCTGTCGTTCTGCCCCTGAACAGGTAGTTAACCCACTGTTCCCAGGCCGTCATTGTAAATAAGTATTTGTTCTTAACTGACTTGCCTGGTTAAATAAAGGTCAAATAAATATATATATAAAAAAAGCCCATTCTGTAAAACCACAGCCTACTTGTAGCTTACTCCTCATTATTAACCCCCCCCCCCCCCCCCATCTTGCATTGCATTAGTGAACGCTCACTCTACCTGCTACACAGTGAACCTCTTTGATTGGCCAACATAATTGACAAGCTACACGTTGAAGGCTACCGGTCGACTGCCACGCACGTCACAATAAAACTACACTGAAAAGTTTGTTGTTTTATTACTTTATTAATGTCATGGTATATTTATTTATTTATTTGACCTTTATTTAACTAGGCAAGTCAGTTAAGAACAAATTCTTATTTTCAACGATGGCCCCATATCATTCATTATATGTAACAATGTTACATGGATATTTTGACATTTAGAAAAAGCATGCGTGTTAAAAATAGGCCTCTCATTTTGTTAGCATCTCACACAAGAATTTGAATACTAACATCCGCCTGGATATTAGAATAACCTTACACACCACTAGAGATCTATACATTCTATTTCTATACTATATTCCCCGCTCTACACTGAATCCAAGGAATTTCTACCTGGCATTCTGATCCCCCCCACCCCCCCCCTCCTGAAGCAGGAAACCACTTACCAGACTCTCTGAGGATGGAGTGGGCCACGAAGTCCGCCTGTCTGAGTGTGCTGAGAACGCCCGTGGTCAGGAAGGTGGGGGTGACGTCTGTAGGGGGCTCCTTCACGTGGGACCCAAATACATACACAACTCTGGAGGGAGGCAGAGGAGAGAGGAAGGACGGTCCATGGGGCATCCTGCTAGCAGTAACTGGTTCTACTTAATCTACTAACATGTACTGTGTGTGTTACCTGTTGATGGTGTGGCACATGCGAGGGATGAGTCTGGCCAGGAACATGAGGGATTCCCAGTGTGGAGCCTCTTTACTGGTGACCCCACACACATAGCTATAGGACCGACAGTCACCCTACACACAGACACAGAGACAGAGAGAGAGAGAACAGGTTAGCAGCCTCTTTACTAGTGACCCCACACACATAGCTATAGGACCGACAGTCACCCTACACACACGGCTATAGTACCGACAGTCACCCTACACACGGCTACAGTACCGACAGTCACCCTACACACGGCTACAGAACCGACAGTCACCCTACACACAGACACAGAGAGAGAACAGGTTAGGAGCCTCTTTACTAGTGACCCCACACACATAGCTATAGGACCGACAGTCACTCTACACACGGCTACAGTACCGACAGTCACCCCACACACACACACGACTATAGTATCGACAGTCACCCCACACACAAGGCTATAGTACCAACAGTCACCCTACACACACAGCTTATAGTACCGACAAGTCACCCCCCACACACACACGGCTATAGTATCGACAAGTCACCCCCCACACACAGCTATAGTACCGACAGTCACCCCCCACACACAGCTATAGTACCGACAGTCACCCCCCACACACACACAGCTTATAGTACCGACAGTCACCCCACACACACAGCTATAGTACCGACTGCAGTACCGACAGTGACCCCCCCCCACACAGCTATAGTACCGACAGTCACCCTACACACACACACACGACTAGTATCGACAATCACCCCCCACACACAGCTATAGTACCGGCTGCAGTACCGACAGTGACCCCCCCCCCCGACACAGCTATAGTACCGACAGTCACCCTACACACACACACACGACTATAGTATCGACAATCACCCCCCCACACACGGCTATAGTACCAACAGTCACCCTACACACACAGCTTATAGTACCGACAGTCACCCCACACACACAGCTATTGGACCGACAGTCACCCTACACACATCAAATCAAATGTTATTTGTCACATATACATGGTTAGCAGATGTTAATGCGAGTGTAGCGAAATGCTTGTGCTTCTAGTTCCGACAATGCAGTAATAACCAATTCCACAACTACTGTCTTGTACACAGTGTAAGGGGATAAAGAATATGTACATAAAGATATATGAATGAGTGATGGTACAGAGCGGCATAGGCAAGATGCAGTAGATGGTATCGAGCACAGTATATACATATGAGATGAGTAATGTAGGGTATGTAAACATTATATAAAGTGGCATTGTTTAAAGTGGCTAGTGATACATTATTTACATCAATGTTTACATTATTAAAGTGGCTGGAGTTGAGTCAGTATGTTGTCAGCATCCACTCAATGTTAGTGGTGGCTGTTTAACAGTCTGATGGCCTTGAGATAGAAGCTGTTTTTCAGTCTCTCGGTCCCAGGTAGTTTGCCCCCCGGTGATGCGTTGTGCAGACCTCACTGCCCTCTGGAGAGCCTTACGGTTGAGGGCGGTGCAGTTGCCGTACCAGGCGGTGATACAGCCCGACAGGATGCTCTCGATTGTGCATCTGTAAAAGTTTGTGAGTGCTTTTGGTGACCAGACGAATTTCTTCAGCCTCCTGAGGTTCACCACGCTGTCTGTGTGGGTGGACCAATTCAGTTTGTCAGTGATGTGTACGCCGAGGAACTTAAAACTTACTACCCTCTCCACTACTGTCCCATCGATGTGGATAGGGGGGTGTTCCCTCTGCTGTTTCCTGAAGTCCACGATCACCTCCTTTGTTTTGTTGATGTTGAGTGTGAGGTTATTTTCATGACACCACACTCTGAGGACCCTCACCTCCTCCTTGTAGGCCATCTCGTCGTTGTTGGTAATCAAGCCTACCACTGTTGTGTCGTCCGCAAACTTGATGATTGAGTTGGAGGCGTGCGTGGCCACGCAGTCGTGGGTGAACAGGGAGTACAGGAGAGGGCTCAGAACGCACCCTTGTGGGGCCCCAGTGTTGATGATCAGCGGGGAGGAGATGTTGTTGCCTACCCTCACCACCTGGGGGCGGCCCGTCAGGAAGTCCAGTACCCAGTTTGCACAGGCCGGGGTCGAGACCCAGGGTCTCGAGCTTGAAGACGAGTTTGGAGGGTACTATGGTGTTAAATGCTGAGCTGTAGTCGATGAACAGTATTCTCACATAGATATTCCTCTTGTCCAGATGGGTTAGGGCAGTGTGCAGTGTGGTTGCGTCGTCTGTGGACCTATTTGGGCGGTAAGCAAATTGGAGTGGGTCTAGGGTGTCAGGTGGGGTGGAGGTGATATGGTCCTTGACTAGTCTCTCAAAGCACTTCATGGTGACGGAAGTGAGTGCTACGGGGCGGTAGTCGTTTACCTTAGCTTTCTTGGGAACAGAAAAGCTACAGGACCGACAGTCACCCCCCACACACACATGGCTATAGGACCGCCAGTCACCCTACACACACACACACACACGTCTAAATTACCGACAGTCAACACACACACACACGGCTATAGTACTGAGTCACCCCACACACACGCGGCTATAGGACCGGGTCAACCCCCCACACACACACAGCTATAGTACTGACAGTCACCCCCCCCACACACACGGCTATAGTACCGACAGTCACCCTACACACAAACGCGGCTATAGTACAGACAGTCACCCTACACACAAACGCGGCTATAGTACCGACAGTCACCCTACACACAAACGCGGCTATAGTACCGACAGTCACCCTACACACAAACGCGGCTATAGTACCGACAGTCACCCTACACACAAACACGGCTACAGTGCAGACAGTCACCCTACACACAAACACGGCTACAGTGCAGACAGTCACCCTACACACAAACACGGCTACAGTGCAGACAGTCACCCTACACACAAACACGGCTACAGTGCAGACAGTCACCCTACACACACGGCTACAGTGCAGACAGTCACCCTACACAAAGACACACAGAGAGAGAGAGAGGGGGAGGGAGAACATGTTAGGAGCATCTTTACTGGTGACCCCACACACAGCTAAAGTACCGACAGTCACCCCCCACACACACGGATATAGTACCGACAGTCACCCCCCATACACACGGCTATAGTACCGACAGTCACCCCCACACACACGGCTATAGTACCGACAGTCACCCCCCACACACACTGCTATAGTACCGACAGTCACCCCCACACACACGGCTTATAGTACCGACAGTCACCCCCCACACACGGCTATAGTACCGACAGTCACCACCACACACAAGGCTTATAGTACCGACAGTCACCCCCCACACACGGCTATAGTACCGACAGTCACCCCCACACACACGGCTATAGTACCGAAAGTCACCCCACACACACGGCTATAGTACCGACAGTCACCCCCCACACGGCTACAGTGCAGACAGTCACCCTACACACACGGCTACAGTGCATGCGGTCTCTCCTTCACTGCAGCCGAGGTGAGTAAGACATTTAAACGTGTTAACCCTCGCAAGGCTGCAGGCCCAGACGGCATCCCCAGCCGCGCCCTCAGAGCATGCGCAGACCAGCTGGCCGGTGTGTTTACGGACATATTCAATCAATCCCTATACCAGTCTGATGTTCCCACATGCTTCAAGAGGGCCACCATTGTTCCTGTTCCCAAGAAAGCTAAGGTAACTGAGCTAAACGACTACCGCCCCGTAGCACTCACTTCCGTCATCATGAAGTGCTTTGAGAGACTAGTCAAGGACCATATCACCTCCACCCTACCTGACACCCTAGACCCACTCCAATTTGCTTACCGCCCAAATAGGTCCACAGACGATGCAATCTCAACCACACTGCACACCGCCCTAACCCATCTGGACAAGAGGAATACCTATGTGAGAATGCTGTTCATTGACTACAGCTCGGCATTCAACACCATAGTACCCTCCAAGCTCGTCATCAAGCTCGAGACCCTGGGTCTCGACCCCGCCCTGTGCAACTGGGTACTGGACTTCCTGACGGGCCGCCCCCAGGTGGTGAAGGTAGGCAACAACATCTCCTCCCCGCTGATCCTCAACACTGGGGCCCCACAAGGGTGCGTTCTGAGCCCTCTCCTGTACTCCCTGTTCACCCACGACTGCGTGCCCACGCACGCCTCCAACTCAATCATCAAGTTTGCGGACGACACAACAGTGGTAGGCTTGATTACCAACAACGACGAGACGGCCTACAGGGAGGAGGTGAGGGCCCTCGGAGTGTGGTGTCAGGAAAATAACCTCACACTCAACGTCAAGAAAACTAAGGAGATGATTGTGGACTTCAGGAAACAGCAGAGGGAACACCCCCCTATCCACATCGATGGAACAGTAGTGGAGAGGGTATCAAGTTTTAAGTTCCTCGGCATACACATCACAGACAAACTGAATTGGTCCACTCACACAGACAGCATTGTGAAGAAGGCGCAGCAGAGCCTCTTCAACCTCAGGAGGCTGAAGAAATTCGGCTTGTCACCAAAAGCACTCACAAACTTCTACAGATGCACAATCGAGAGCATCCTGGCGGGCTGTATCACCGCCTGGTACGGCAACTGCTCCGCCCTCAACCGTAAGGCTCTCCAGAGGGTGGTGAGGTCTGCACAACGCATCACCGGGGGCAAACTACCTGCCCTCCAGGACACCTACACCACCCGATGTCACAGGAAGGCCATAAAGATCATCAAGGACATCAACCACCCGAGCCACTGCCTGTTCACCCCGCTATCATCCAGAAGGCGAGGTCAGTACAGGTGCATCAAAGCTGGGACCGAGAGACTGAAAAACAGCTTCTATCTCAAGGCCATCAGACTGTTAAACAGCCACCACTAACATTGAGTGGCTGCTGCCAACACACTGACTCAACTCCAGCCACTTTAATAATGGGAATTGATGGGAAATGATGTAAATATATCACTAGCCACTTTAAACAATGCTACCTTATATAATGTTACTTACCCTACATTATTCATCTCATATGCATACGTATATACTGTACTCTATATCATCGACTGTATCCTTATGTAATACATGTATCACTAGCCACTTTAACTATGCCACTTTGTTTACATACTCATCTCATTTGTACATACTGTACTCGATACCATCTACTGTATCTTGCCTATGCTGCTCTGTAACATCACTCATTCATATATCCTTATGTACATATTCTTTATCCCCTTACACTGTGTACAAGACAGTAGTTTTGGAATTGTTAGTTAGATTACTTGTTATTACTGCATTGTCGGAACTAGAAGCACAAGCATTTCGCTACACTCGCATTAACATCTGCTAACCATGTGTATGTGACAAATAAAATTTGATTTGATTTGCAGACAGTCACCCCCACACACTGCTACAGTGCAGACAGTCACCACCCACACACGGCTACGGTACCGACAGTCACCCCCCACACACGGCTACGGTACCGACAGTCACCCCCCACACACGGCTACGGTACCGACAGTCACCCCCCCACACACGGCTATAGTACCGACAGTCACCCCACACACACGGCTATGGTACCGACAGTCACCCCCACACACACGGCTACGGTACCGACAGTCACCCCCCACACGGCTATAGTCCCGACAGTCACCCCACACACGGCTATAGTACCGACAGTCACCCCACACACGGCTATAGTACCGACAGTCACCCCACACACGGCTATAGTCCCGACAGTCACCCCACACACGGCTATGGTACCGACAGTCACCCCCCACACGGCTATGGTACCGACAGTCACCCCCCACACACGGCTATAGTCCCGACAGTCACCCCACACACGGCTATGGTACCGACAGTCACCCCCCACACACGGCTATAGTCCCGACAGTCACCCCACACACCAGTTCTGTATGCTACAGAGGTTCTCTATTGACCAACACTCATCAGAAGTGATCTATTGAATCCTTCACACTTCGACACAGAAACAGACTCTGGGGGAATCGGAGGCCTGTTATTTCCCTCTTCTCTCAGCCTCACTCCAGAGAATAATACGCCCTTCTGTTTATACTGCTGTGTCTCTCCTACCCACCGTTACCAACACACACAGTCACACACACACTCACTCTTTCTGGGGTAAATTTAGTCCTCTGTGGCTTTTAGCAGGAAGTGAGGGGGCGACACACGCACTACTGAATGGGCAGAGCCAGCTGTATCATCATTCCCATTATCCATGCACTTGTCAAACAAACATTGTGTAGCCACGACAACCCCGCGTGGATCCCACAACCTGGGGCTGAAGGAAATTAAGTAAAATGTCCAGAATACCATTTGACACCGCTGAGAGGCCAAACAGACATTGCCCCTAACCACAGATCTAGGATCAGATTAACCTGCCCCAACCCTAAACAGGATTTTTTTGAACCTGTTAGATCTCTAGGGGCGCTATTTCATTTTTGGATAAAAAACGTTCCCGTTTTAAGCGCGATATTTTGTCACGAAAAGATGCTCGACTATGCATATTCTTGACAGTTTTGGAAAGAAAACACTCTGAAGTTTCAGAATCTGCAAAGATTTTGTCTGTAAGTGCCCCAGAACTCATTCTACAGGCGAAACCAAGATGATGCATCACCCAGGAATTAGCAGAATTTCTGAAGCTCTGTTTTCCATTCTCTCCTTATATGGCTGTGATTGCGCAACGAATGAGCCTACACTTTCTGTCGTTCGCCCAAGGTCTTAGCAGCATTGTGACGTATTTGTAGGCATATCATTGGAAGATTGACCATAAGAGACTACATTTTCCAAGTGTCCGCCTGGTGTCCTGCGTGGAATTCGGTGCGCAATTGCCAGCTGCTTGTACTTTACCATTTGATTCAGGGGAGAAACCATGTGTCCAAGAACGATGTATCAATGAAGAGATATGTGAAAAACACCTTGATGATTGATTCTAAACAACGTTTGCCATGTTTTCAGTCGATATTATGGAGTTAATTTGGAAAAAAGTTCGCGTTTTGAGGACTGAATTTTCGGGGTTTTTTTGGTAGCCAAATGTGATGTATAAAACGGAGCTATTTCTAATACACAAAGAATCTTTTTGGAAAAACTGAGCATCTGCTATCTAACTGAGAGTATCCTCATTGAAAACATCAGAAGTTCTTCAAAGGTAAATGATTTTATTTGAAGGCTTTTATGTTTTTGTTGAAATGTTGCGTGCTGGATGCTAACGCTAATGCTAACGCTAAATGCTTTGCTAGCTAGCTACTTTTACACAAATTATTGTTTTCCTATGGTTGAGAAGCATATTTTGAAAATCTGAGATGACAGTGTTGTTTACAAAAGGCTAAGCTTGCGAGATGGCATATTTATTTCATTTCATTTGCGATTTTCATGAATAGTTAACGTTGCGTTATGGTAATGAGCTTGAGGCTGTAGTCACGATACCGGATCCGGGTTTGGGAGATCAGAGAGGTTAAATGTTCTCTGACACAGTATCAGTGAGTAGGGGAGAGTTTCACATACTCAGCCCTGACAGTAGCAGTGTCCTTGTGTTATTGTGAGAGGGAAACGGCTGCTCAGTGAAGGAATAACAGGGAGTGTCAAAACTAGTCTTGACATGGCTGCTCAGTGAAGGAATAACCGTGCTGGCGTCAGAACCCAAACCACAGGCTAACATTAGGCCTAGCTACACCACACTGTCAGAGAGGAACACACAAAGAAGAATGAGACTTGAGGTTGAGGTTTGTACTGTTCTACGATGTAGACACTAGGGATTTCAACTTTAATACAAACCGCTCGTCTGAATTCACGAATGAAAAACAGATGGAAGAACAGAGACATGTAGTCCACTGTGTCATAACGGGTGCTGTTGACCACAGAGCCTAGGTAATGTAACAGGGCAAACAGCAACACAGTTGACATAACGGGTGCTGTTGACCACAGAGCCTAGGTGAAGTAATTGAGCAGACAGACACATAAAGCCCATTGGGTCAAAGAGGGTGCTGTTGACCACTTGCCTGACGACAAACTTCCGCAGCTCTTTGTTCCCGACACTGGCGGTATTACAGCATTTTGGATGACTGTCATTCATATTCCATTCACCCAGTTCAACGTAACATCGATACGTTTAGGCTACTACATGATACTCAAATTTTCCCAATACCCATCATGGAGGTTGCTACAACCTAGCCTATGAATGAAAGATTACAACGTAAGTGCACAGGTAGAGAGAAATATGTGAGTAATGAAGGTGACAGACGGTGACATTAAATCCCACCTCGCCTGCGTCGAGCTGATCTAGGGTGTAATCATTAGTCCAACAGATGCAAACGAGAGTTTCTATTGGACAAATTCAAGTATGTTTATCCCCGTTTTGTTCCGTTTGCTTTCATTTAAAAATGTTTCCCCCCCCCCCAATTATCTGATCCTGTGATTGGGTGGACAACATGTCAGTTCAAGCTAAGAGAGCTCTGACAGGTTGGAGGACGTCCTCCAGAAGTTGTCATTATTGCTGTGTAAGTCTATGGAAGGGGGTGAGAAGCATGAGCCTCCTAGGTTTTGTATTGAAGTCAATGTACCCAGAGGAGGACGGACGCTAGCTGTCCTCCGGCTACACCATGGTGCTACACTACAGAGTGCTGTGGAGGCTACTGTAAACCTTCATTGCAAAACAGTGTGGTTTAATCAATTATTTGGTGACATGTTACGTTCCCTAGCAAGAAAACCCTAAATGTTGCTCAAACAGAAGAGGGAACTAAAAGTCAACAACCAAAACGAAACAGGTGGGGTTTTAGGAGGGTTTCTGAAAGACACTCATGAGGGGTTCCCCTGAAAGTTGACGAGTAACAACAAATAGAACTTAAAAAGACAAACAAAAGAAAAACCCTAACCAAGCTTAATAAAGACAGGAAGCAAACCAAAAACTTGGAGCAAAAATGAAAATCAGATCAAGGCTTATTTGTCTAGAAATCATAATAGGGAGAGCCAACTAAAAGGTGTTAATAACCCTCTATCAAGACAACTGGAGCACTGGGCCAGACACACTCTTAAATAGCAACTGGGCCAGCACAGGTTCCAACACCTTCCCACTAATGAGATGGCAACCAGCACAGGTGTAACACATAGTGACTAATGAGGTGCCACCAATCAGTGCGCCGTACACGCTAACAAGCTTTAAGTGCTAAAGTCCAACCTCAAAACGTAAATGGAAAAACCAAAGCTTGTAACTTAAATATATTTATACTGAACAAAAAAAATAGAAAAACGCAAGAATTTCAAAAACTTTACTGAGTTACAGTTGATAGAAGGAAATCAGTCAACTGAAATAAATGTAACCCGTGTGAAATGGCTAGCTAGTTAGCGATGCCTACTAGTAGCGTTTCAAAATCGGTGACGTCACTCGCTCTGAGACCTTGAAGCTGTTTCGCTTGCTATGCAAGCACAGCGGCTTTCGTGGCGCAATAGGTAACAAAGGCTTCGTGGGAGGCAGTTGTTGATGTGTTCAGAGGGTCCCTGGTTCGAGCCCAGGTTAGGGCGAGAAGACGGACAGAAGCAACAATTACATACACAACTGAAATTAAAGTAATGGGATTTTTTATTTAACTAGGCAAGACAGTTAAAAACAAATTCTTATTTACAATGACGGCCCACTCTGGATGACGCTGGGTCAATTGTGCGCCGCCCTATGGGACTCCCAATCACGGCCGGATGTGATACAGCCTGGATTCTAACCAGGTATTATAGTGACGTCTCTTGCACTGAGATGCAGTGCCTTAGACCGCTGCGCCACTCAGGACGACTTTATAGTGATAGGCTACAAAAGGCAGTCACTAGCCAATCATCACTGGGGTTTTTATGAAATAATACATTCATCATCAAACTATTAACAAAATATGTAATGTACAGAACCAAATATATTTGATTTAAATAAAGTAATGTGAATAAATTATGGTTAGTGACAGTAATGGTCACTACCATCAATTGTTTTATTAGGTGTTCTTAGCAATCTACCCACAATGCCTTTAACCTATTGTTTAAAAAAATCTAAAACGATGTTGTTTTTTTACAAATCTGAACCAACCGCAAATCACTCAGCACTAAGAATCAGATAAAGCCATCTATCCCTGCTCTACTATAGACGAGCAGTCAGACCATTAAGAGGGGCCTCAGTCAGGTGACCAGTGGTCCTCCGTCACTCACTTGATAAGAGCATGGCTCTTGCAACGCCAGGAGAGTGGGATCAATTTTCCGGGACCACCCGTACATTTACAGAGGTCACATTCAGACAGACAGAGCAGCCTCGTGGCCGAGCAGTGCTGAGTGTGAGAGAACACTGTATAAAGTGTGTTACCTGGACTCCCACGGTCTTGATTGGCAGCAGGAAGGCATTGAGTGAATGAAGACTGGTGAGCTGCAGGAGTTTCTCCTCCTCCTCGTCTGATATACACGACTTCACTCTCTGCAGCAACGTGTGGGGCTGGAGAGACAGGGTAAGTTATTATTATTATTATTAGCTATTCTGACATTACTAGAGTAAGTTATCAGCATGTTGTTGAATAAAGACAGACAGTTGGGGTCAATTCCATCTACAGCCCCATTCTAGAATTGTATGTCCAATTAAATTGGTTCAAATTGAAATGGAATTGAGACAAACTCTGTTATTACCATCATGTTCCTGTCATAGACTAGTGGTGCTCTGCTCTCTGACCTTTTTGACCATGGCGGAGAAGTCTGTGATGATCTTGAGGATGTTGTTTGTCTCAGCAAAGTCCTTACAGATGTAGGGCTCGTCTGCACAGATCACTCTGATGGCCAGGCCAGGACCTACAGGAGAGGGTGAGGTTAACATCACAGCCATACTTCTGCTATTCTCCATGTTGGTTCTTAATGTACCATGACTATATATAACATTCTATTCTGTGTTGGTTCTTAATGTTCCATGACTATATATAACATTCTATTCTGTGTTGGTTCTAAATGTTCCATGACTATATATATATATATATAAGGTTCTGTCCTGTGTTGGTTCTAAATGTTCCATGACTATATATAAGGTTCTGTCCTGTTTTGGTTCTAAATGTTCCATGACTATATATATAAGGTTCTGTCCTGTGTTGGTTCTAAATGTTCCATGACTATATATATATAAGGTTCTGTCCTGTGTTGGTTCTAAATGTTCTATGACTATATATAACATTCTATTCTGTGTTGGTTCTTAATGTTCCATGACTATATATAACATTCTATTCTGTGTTGGTTCTAAATGTTCCATGACTATATATAACATTCTATTCTGTGTTGGTTCTAAATGTTCCATGACTATTTATAACATTCTATTCTGTGTTGGTTCTAAATGTTCCATGACTATATATAACATTCTATTCTGTGTTGGTTCTAAATGTTCCATGACTATTTATAACATTCTATTCTGTGTTGGTTCTAAATGTTCCATGACTATATATAACATTCTATTCTGTGTTGGTTCTAAATGTTCCATGACTATATATATATATATATATATATATATATATATATATATATATATATATATATAAGGTTCTGTCCTGTGTTGGTTCTAAATGTTCCATGACTATATATATATATATATATATATATAAGGTTCTGTCCTGTGTTGGTTCTAAATGTTCCATGACTATATATATATATATAAGGTTCTGTCCTGTGTGTACGGTGGGGTACTGACCAGGGAAAGGATGTCGACAGACGATGTCCTCTGGCAGTCCCAGTTCTCTGCCCAGCGCCCGAACCTCATCCTTATGGAAGTCCTTCAGCGGCTCAATGACTTTTCCCTGGAGGGAGTGAGAGAAGAGACAGCTCAGACCTGAGTGGTGGACTCGAGTCACAAAATTAATGACTTGAGACTAGACTTAAAATAACGTCTGACTCGACTTCGAGACTCATGACTTTATTATCTGGCCAGGTTTTGGAACGTAATGTCACTCATTTTGTTGTCACCGAGCATCCGTGGATTTCTCTCCACTCTGCCAGAGACAGAATCACACTCGCAAGAAAAAATAATAACTGATTGCCTGGTGAAACTCGACCAAGCAAACTGTCAATCAACACAGGTCAGGTGAGCTAGCACCGTAAGGTCTGGGAGGGGGGGGGGGGGGAGAGAGTGTGAAACTTCATATTTTAATAGGCTACTTATTCATACCATTTATATTTGTACCTTTTTGCTTATTAGATCTGGTGACTAACATCAGCACCAAATGTTTCAAAAACATCTCGTCTGCGCTTCAGAACCAGAAAGTGGCACATCTCGACCAATCAGCAGCATTTGTCTCACAAAGGCATGTTATTTAATAGATTTTCTCCTGTTTTCCCTGGCAAAAAAATAAATTTATATATCTTTTTTTTTTAAAGTCATTGCCTGTTTAGATGGGTTTATTTTTTTTACTTGGGACTCAGCTTGGGACTCGACTTGCTTATAGACTTGAACTTGACTCAACCAGTTCGACTTGGGACTCGACTTGGGACACAACTTGGGACACCTCTGGGCCAAACAGAAGAGCCAGAGGTGCTCCAACAAAATTGTGTTGGAAGTTTGTTTCAGTATGTGTGTGTACCTCGTCTCTGAGCTTGCGGATGAGCTCTGTGTCGTTGTGGTGTGTTTTGATGACCTCTGCCTTGCCGCTGGCGAGGTGAGAAGCACTCTCTATGAGGTCTGGCCTCAGGGTGCCCTGGGCTAGGAACACCTCCTCCGGCTTCAGGTTCATCTCCCCTATCACCTCATTGGCCACCTACAGACGCCAATCACACACACAGGAAGTCCATTCAATAGATACATTTTTTTTATTTAAGAGGGACAGACAGACAACCAACATATACAGACAACAGACTAGGTTGAAGATAAAGGTTAGGACACGTTATGATTCAAGTGGAAGTTATTTGAAAATAAACCAATTCATGGGACCAGCGCAGTTTCTAATTACCAGCACCGTTGCTATAACTACCATAGCTGATGCATTGTTGCTGCATATTAGAATCCTCTAACCTTCAACAGATAACAGACAAGGCAGTACCTTGACAAAGGTGTCTCCGATGATCTTCCTCTTCTCCTCAGGGTTGGTGGTCATGTTGAGGGTCTTGCTGATGCGTTTCCGTGGCGTCCGGTCTTCGTCTGAGATGGGCAGGGTTGTCGTACCGTTATAGAAAGTGTGCGCTGCGTTCACCACTAGAGAGGGAGATCACACAGACACACAGAGAATTTAAAACCAGATCAAAACGTTGTTAAAGTCCCATATCTGTTAGGCGAAACACAGCAGTGTGCCGTCACAGCAGTAAGACGTGTGGCCCGTTGCCATGACAAAAGGCCAACCAGTGGAACACGAGCATTGTAAAGTCACAGCAGTAAGATGTGTGGCCCGTTGCCATGACAAAAGGCCAACCAGTGGAACACGAGCATTGTAAAGTCACAGCAGTAAGATGTGTGGCCCGTTGCCATGACAAAAGGGCAACCAGTGGAACACCAGCAGTGTGCCGTCACAGCAGTAAGATGTGTGGCCCGTTGCCATGACAAAAGGGCAACCAGTGGAACACCAGCATTGTGCCGTCACAGCAGTAAGATGTGTGGCCCCGTTGCCATGACAAAAGGGCAACCAGTGGAACACCAGCATTGTGCCGTCACAGCAGTAAGATGTGTGGCCCCGTTGCCATGACAAAAGGGCAACCAGTGGAACACCAGCATTGTAAATCCAACTTACAACACATAGCCACTAATATAACATTTGAAATCTCTATATTCTTTTATGATATATATATATATATATATATATATATATATATATATATAAAAATCACACTCATAAAATATATATATATATACACACACATACATATACATACATACACACACACACTACATTCCACAATGCTACATTTGAGTCCATTCTGGACATGTGTAGGACACCAGCTTGGCTTGACCTCTCACCTTTGAGGTTGATGCCCAGTTTGGATTGACCTCTCACTCACCTTTGAGGTTAATGCCTCATTTGGATTGACCTCTCACCTTTGAGGTTGATGCCCAGTTTGGTGAGGGCCTCCTCAACGCTCTGACTCTCTCGTTTCCTCATGAAGCCATTGTCGATGTGCACCGCGATCACCTGCTCCTTGTTCAGAGCTTTGTTCAGCAGGGCCGTGCACACGGTGGAGTCCACCCCTCCACTCAGCAGAACCTGGGGACAACATTTGGACCAGACATGTCAATCAACAGAACTAGAATGACTTCCAACACACAGTGTCCCTGTTTCTCTCCCCCTTCCATTATCATCTTCTCTCTGGAGGGACAACCCACTTTCTGGGAGCAGAGAGTCGATCACATCGTTTCAGCAGAGAACACAGTTCAATATCACAGTCTAGTTTAGTGTTTAATAGCTCAGATGAATGTACTACGCCCTCCCCCTCCCAGGGTCTCTATGTTCTATACTATGGCGTATATACTGTACCCACATACTGCATCTAACCGTACTGCAGATTCCTCACCAGTACTTTGGACTTGCCAACTTTCTCCTGGATCTCTGTGATGCAGGACTGCTGGCGGTTCTGGACGGTGAAGTTGGAAGTGCAGCCGGCGATTTCAAAAAGGAAGTTACGTAATATCTCTGTGCCCCGCTCTGTCAGGTCCACTTCCGGGTGAAACTGGGTCCCGTACAGTTTCTTCTGCTCGTTGGCAATACCTGTCAGAGAACAAAGGGAGCGGGGGGAGGGGGGGGGGGCAGTGGAAGGGTTTGGAACGGTCAAAGACAAGGGGAAGAAGAGGTGGGGAGGAAAGAAGAGCATTGAGGGCCAAAGATCTTCATGATCATATTGTGGAATTTACTGAAATTAGGGAAGTATGGTGGTACACTAAATTAGGGACGAATGGTGGTAGACTAAATTAGGGAAGTATGGTGGTAGACTAAATTAGGGACGAATGGTGGTAGACTAAATTAGGGAAGTATGGAGGTAGACTAAATTAGGGAAGTATGGTGGTAGACTAAATTAGGGAAGTATGGAGGTAGACTAAATTAGGGACGAATGGTGGTAGACTAAATTAGGGAAGTATGGTGGTAGACTAAATTAGGGGAGTATGGAGGTAGACTAAATTAGGGAAGTATGGTGGTAGACTAAATTAGGGAAGTATGGTGGTAGACTAAATTAGGGAAGTATGGTGGTAGACTAAATTAGGGAAGTATGGTGGTAGACTAAATTAGGGGAGTATGGAGGTAGACTAAATTAGAGAAGTATGGTGGTAGACTAAATTAGGGACGTATGGTGGTAGACTAAATTAGGGAAGTATGGAGGTAGACTAAATTAGGGGAGTATGGAGGTAGACTAAATTAGGGGAGTATGGTGGTAGACTAAATTAGGGGAGTATGGTGGTAGACTAAATTAGGGGAGTATGGTGGTAGACTAAATTAGGGGAGTATGGAGGTAGACTAAATTAGGGGAGTATGGAGGTAGACTAAATTAGGGGAGTATGGTGGTAGACTAAATTAGGGGAGTATGGTGGTAGACTAAATTAGGGAAGTATGGAGGTAGACTAAATTAGGGGAGAATGGAGGTAGACTAAATTAGGGGAGAATGGAGGTAGACTAAATTAGGGGAGTATGGTGGTAGACTAAATTAGGGGAGTATGGTGGTAGACTAAATTAGGGGAGTATGGTGGTAGACTAAATTAGGGAAGTATGGAGGTAGACTAAATTAGAGAAGTATGGTGGTAGACTAAATTAGGGACGAATGGTGGTAGACTAAATTAGAGAAGTATGGTGGTAGACTAAATTAGGGAAGTATGGAGGTAGACTAAATTAGAGAAGTATGGTGGTAGACTAAATTAGGGACGAATGGTGGTAGACTAAATTAGAGAAGTATGGTGGTAGACTAAATTAGGGAAGTATGGAGGTAGACTAAATTAGAGAAGTATGGTGGTAGACTAAATTAGGGACGAATGGTGGTAGACTAAATTAGAGAAGTATGGTGGTAGACTAAATTAGGGAAGTATGGTGGTATACTAAATTAGGGAAGTATGGTGGTAGACTAAATTAGAGAAGTATGGTGGTAGACTAAATTAGGGACGTATGGTGGTAGACTAAATTAGGGAAGTATGGTGGTAGACTAAATTAGGGAAGTATGGTGGTAGACTAAATTAGGGGAGTATGGAGGTAGACTAAATTAGAGAAGTATGGTGGTAGACTAAATTAGGGAAGTATGGTGGTAGACTAAATTAGAGAAGTATGGTGGTAGACTAAATTAGAGAAGTATGGTGGTAGACTAAATTAGGGAAGTATGGAGGTAGACTAAATTAGGGAAGTATGGTGGTAGACTAAATTAGAGAAGTATGGTGGTAGACTAAATTAGGGCAGTATGGTGGTACACTAAATTAGAGAAGTATGGTGGTAGACTAAATTAGAGAAGTATGGTGGTAGACTAAATTAGGGAAGTATGGTGGTAGACTAAATTAGGGAAGTATGGAGGTAGACTAAATTAGGGACGTATGGTGGTAGACTAAATTAGAGAAGTATGGTGGTAGACTAAATTAGGGATGTATGGTGGTAGACTAAATTAGGGATGTATGGTGGTAGACTAAATTAGGGAAGTATGGTGGTAGACTAAATTAGGGAAGAATGGTGGTAGACTAAATTAGGGACGAATGGTGGTAGACTAAATTAGGGACGAATGGTGGTAGACTAAATTAGGGACGAATGGTGGTAGACTAAATTAGGGAAGTATGGTGGTAGACTAAATTAGGGAAGAATGGTGGTAGACTAAATTAGGGAAGTATGGTGGTAGACTAAATTAGGGACGAATGGTGGTAGACTAAATTAGGGACGAATGGTGGTAGACTAAATTAGGGAAGTATGGTGGTAGACTAAATTAGAGAAGTATGGTGGTAGACTAAATTAGGGAAGTATGGTGGTAGACTAAATTAGGGAAGTATGGTGGTAGACTAAATTAGAGAAGTATGGTGGTAGACTAAATTAGAGAAGTATGGTGGTAGACTAAATTAGGGAAGTATGGTGGTAGACTAAATTAGAGAAGTATGGTGGTAGACTAAATTAGGGAAGTATGGAGGTAGACTAAATTAGGGAAGTATGGTGGTAGACTAAATTAGAGAAGTATGGTGGTAGACTAAATTAGAGAAGTATGGTGGTACACAAAATTAGAGAAGTATGGAGGTAGACTAAATTAGAGAAGTATGGTGGTAGACTAAATTAGAGAAGTATGGTGGTAGACTAAATTAGAGAAGTATGGTGGTAGACTAAATTAGGGAAGTATGGTGGTAGACTAAATTAGGGAAGTATGGTGGTAGACTAAATTAGAGAAGTATGGTGGTAGACTAAATTAGGGACGAATGGTGGTAGACTAAATTAGAGAAGTATGGTGGTAGACTAAATTAGAGAAGTATGGTGGTAGACTAAATTAGAGAAGTATGGTGGTAGACTAAATTAGAGAAGTATGGTGGTAGACTAAATTAGGGAAGTATGGTGGTAGACTAAATTAGAGAAGTATGGTGGTAGACTAAATTAGGGACGAATGGTGGTAGACTAAATTAGAGAAGTATGGTGGTAGACTAAATTAGAGAAGTATGGTGGTAGACTAAATTAGAGAAGTATGGTGGTAGACTAAATTAGGGAAGTATGGTGGTAGACTAAATTAGGGACGAATGGTGGTAGACTAAATTAGGGACGAATGGTGGTAGACTAAATTAGGGACGAATGGTGGTAGACTAAATTAGGGACGAATGGTGGTAGACTAAATTAGGGAAGTATGGTGGTAGACTAAATTAGAGAAGTATGGTGGTAGACTAAATTAGGGAAGTATGGTGGTAGACTAAATTAGAGAAGTATGGTGGTAGACTAAATTAGGGAAGTATGGTGGTAGACTAAATTAGGGAAGTATGGTGGTAGACTAAATTAGGGAAGAATGGTGGTAGACTAAATTAGAGAAGTATGGTGGTAGACTAAATTAGGGACGTATGGTGGTAGACTAAATTAGGGACGTATGGTGGTAGACTAAATTAGGGAAGTATGGTGGTAGACTAAATTAGAGAAGTATGGTGGTAGACTAAATTAGGGACGTATGGTGGTAGACTAAATTAGAGAAGTATGGTGGTAGACTAAATTAGAGAAGAATGGTGGTAGACTAAATTAGAGAAGTATGGTGGTAGACTAAATTAGAGAAGTATGGTGGTAGACTAAATTAGTCTAAATTAAATTTTCCTCCAGGCCCAGGATCCTTTGCCAGAATGCATACCTGCAATGATGCTCCCTGACTGGGCCACCACCTTGAAGCCATCGGCCACCTTGTCCACACTGTCCCCATGAGTCAACAGCACCGGCTCCTCTTTCTGCAGGCCCCTGACAACAATCAGGTCACAGACAGAGTCAAAGGTCAGACAGGAAGTACACCCACACAATGAAACAATTCCACCCATATCTGGAAATGCCTAGTACAACAGGTGTAGTAGACCTCACAGTGAAATGCTGAATACAACAGGTGTAGTAGACCTTACAGTGAAATGCTGAATACAACAGGTGTAGTAGACCTCACAGTGAAATGCTTACTTAAAAGCTCTTAACTGCATTGTTGGTTAAGAAAGTAAACTAAACTGTATAAAATAAACTGAAGTAAAAAATGTAAAAGCAACAAAATAATTACAGTAGAGGCTATATACAGGGTGTTACGGTACAGAGTCAATGTGGAGGCTATATACAGGGTATTACGGTACAGAGTCAATGTGGAGACTATATACAGGGTGTTACGGTACAGAGTCAATGTGGAGGCTATATACAGGGTGTTACGTTACAGAGTCAATGTGGAGGCTATTTACAGGGTGTTACGGTACAGAGTCAATGTGGAGGATATATACAGGGTGTTACGGTACAGAGTCAATGTGGAGGCTATATACAGGGTGTTACGGTACAGAGTCAATGTGGAGGATATATACAGGGTGTTACGGTACAGAGTCAATGTGGAGGCTATATACAGGGTATTACGGTACAGAGTCAATGTGGAGGCTATATACAGGGTATTACGGTACAGAGTCAATGTGGAGGCTATATACAGGGTGTTACGGTACCGAGTCCATGTGGAGGCTATATACAGGGGGTACCAGTACAGAGTCAATGTGGAGGCTATATACAGGGTGTTACGGTACAGAGTCAATGTGGAGGCTATATACAGGGTGTTACGGTACAGAGTCAATGTGGAGGCTATATACAGGGTGTTACGGTACAGAGTCAATGTGGAGACTATATACAGGGTGTTACGGTACAGAGTCAATGTGGAGGCTATATACAGGGTGTTACGGTACAGAGTCAATGTGGAGGCTATATACAGGGTGTTACGGTACAGAGTCAATGTGGAGGCTATATACAGGGTGTTACGGTACAGAGTCAATGTGGAGACTATATACAGGGTGTTATGGTACAGAGTCAATGTGGAGGCTATATACAGGGTGTTACGGTACAGAGTCAACGTGGAGGCTATATACAGGGTGTTACGGTACAGAGTCAATGTGGAGACTATATACAGGGTGTTACGGTACAGAGTCAATGTGGAGGCTATATACAGGGTATTATGGTACAGAGTCAATGTGGAGGCTATATACAGGTTGTTACGGTACAGAGTCAATGTGGAGGCTATATACAGGGTGTTACGGTACAGAGTCAATGTGGAGGCTATATACAGGGGGTACCGGTACAGAGTCAATGTGGAGGCTATATACAGGGTGTTACGGTAGAGTCAATGTGGAGGCTATATACAGGGTGTTACGGTACAGAGTCAATGTTAGTCAAACAAACATGTACATGTAGGTAGAGGTAAAGTGACTATGCATAGATAATAAACAGAGAGTAGCCTGAACAGGGGGTCAATGCTAAAGGTTCAGGTGGCCCTTTGATATGCTGTTCAGGAGTCTTATAGCTTCGGGGGTAGAAGCTGTTCAGGAGTCTTATAGCTTGGGGGTAGAAGCTGTTCAGGAGTCTTATAGCTTGGGGGTAGAAGCTGTTCAGGAGTCTTATAGCTTGGGGGTAGAAGCTGTTCAGGAGTCTTATAGCTTGGGGGTAGAAGCTGTTCAGGAGTCTTATAGCTTGGGGGTAGAAGCTGTTCAGGAGTCTTATAGCTTGGGGGTAGAAGCTGTTCAGGAGTCTTATAGCTTGGGGGTAGAAGCTGTTCAGGAGTCTTATAGCTTGGGGGTAGAAGCTGTTCAGGAGTCTTATAGCTTGGGGGTAGAAGCTGTTCAGAAGCCCTTTGGAACTCAATGTGCTTTGTGTCCAACTGTGTGTAATGTCTGAGAGAGGGAGGACTGTGGTTTTCTTATTTTGGAGTGTTTGTGTGACGGCCAGGGAAACGATGTGACTGTTGGAATTTTTGGTCCAGTTGGCGTCAAACACATGGGCTCTGGGACAAACCAATGGAGGAAAAAAACAAACCCACTTGTTCTTGAAATAGCCTACCCTGTCACCTCTCGACTCCGAGTGGTTCTGGTGAAACTCTTTTCGAGCTGCCTACTCTAAAGAACCCACCTGAAGAGAGAGCAGGTGTTGTCCAGTCCGATGTTGAACACTCCATCCTCTCTCACACTCTTCCTGTGTACTGTCCCTCCAAAAACCTTATTCATCATCTGGGGAGAGGACAATTGATCATTAGACTCTTAAAATCTGCATTTTTTTTTAAATTGATTGATTGAAAGATGTAATTTCAATTTGTATGTGATCATAAGCGATTCTTAGTGGGGATTTTTTATCAATTGATCTGTCTAGACACACCGTTATTGACTGTAGGTGGTGAAATCATGAACCCGGAGTTTTGGGCTAAGGGATTTTGGGCTAAGGTTTCATGTACAGTGCCTTCGCGAAAGTATTCAGACCCCATTACTTGTTCTACATTTTGTTGCCTTATTGGATTGAATAAAATAAAGTGATCATCAATCTACACCCAATAACCCATTATGACAAAGATCAATCTACACCCAATAACCCATTATGACAAAGATCAATCTACACCCAATACCCCATTATGACAAAGATCAATCTACACCCAATACCCCATTATGACAAAGATCAATCTACACCCAATACCCCATTATGACAAAGATCAATCTACACACAATACTCCATAATGACAAAACAAAAACAGGTTAAAGATTTGTTGCTAATTTATTAACAATTAAACAGAAATACTTTATTTACACAAGTATTCAGATCTTTTGCTATGAGACTCAACATTTAGCACAGGTGCATCCTGTTTCTATTGATCATCCTTGAGATGTTTCTACAACTTGATTGGCGTACACCTGTGGTAAATTAAATTGATTGGACATGATTTGGAAAGGCACACAGCTGTCTATATAAGGTCCCACAGTTGACAGTGCATGTCAGAGCAAAAACCAAGCCATGGGGGTCGAAGGAATTGTCCGTAAAGCTCAGAGAAAGGATTGTGTCGAGGCACGGATCTGGGGAAGGGTACCAAAAAATGTCTGCAGGATTGAAGATCCCCAAGAACACATCATTCTTAAATGGAAGAAGTTTGGAACCACCAAGACTCTTCCTATAGCTGGCTGCCCAACCAAACTGAGCAATTGGGGGAGAAGGGCCTTGGTCAGCGAGGTGACCAAGAACCCTGTCTACAAACAGGCTCTCAAAGTGCTTGATAGGAAGCCCAATAGCCATCATCATTGTCACATCCTTAGAAAGCGTGAGCTCCTGAGTTGGGAAAATCTTGTGCAATACACCGACGCATGTCTTGTATTCAAGATCCTTAATGGCCTGGCTCCCCCTCCACTCAATATTTTTGTTAAACAGAAAACCCAAACATATGGCAGCAGATCCACAAGGTCTGCCATGAGAGGTGACTGTATAGTTCCCCTAAGGAAAAGCACCTTTAGTAAATCTGCATTCTCTGTGAGAGCTTCCCATGTCTGGAATACACTGCCATCAGACACACATAACTGCACCACATATCACACTTTCACAAAATGCTTGAAGACATGGCTAAAGGTCAATCAGATTTGTGAACATGTTCCCTAGCTGTGTGTTGCCTCTTTCCATGTTGTCTGTTGTCTGTAGCTTGTGAGGTGTGGAAACACTTTGTTACTTTTATAAATTTTGTCTTGCTGCTTTTTGTTCTATGTTGCTCTGTCTGTATGCTACGTCTTGCTTGTCCTATGTTGCTCTGTCTGTATGCTACGTCTTGCTTGTTCTATGCTGCTATTGTCTATATTGTAATTGTTTTTAATAACCTGCCCAGGGACTGCGGTTGAAAATTAGCCAGCTGGCTAAAACCGGCACTTTTACTGAAACGTTGATTAATGTGCACTGTCCCTGTAAAAATAAAAATAAACTCAAACTCTGACAGAGTTCTAGAGTTCCTCTGTGGAGATGCGAGAACCTTCCAGAAGGACAACCATCTCTTTAGCATTCCACCAATCAGGCCTTTATGGTAGAGTGGCAGACGGAAGCCACTCCTAAAAGGCACATGACACCCAGCTTCGAGTTTGCTAAAAGGCCCCTAAAAACTCTGACCATGAGAAATAAGATTCCCTGGTCTGATGAAACCAAAATTAAACGCTTTGGCCTGAATGCCAAGCGTCACGTCTGGAGGAAACCTGGCACCATCCCTACAGTGAAGCATGGTGGTGGCAGCATCATGCTGTGGGGATGTTTATCAGCAGCAGGGATTGGGAGACTAGTCAGGATCGAGGGAAAGATGAACAGAGTAAAGTAGATAGGGATCCTTGATGAAATCCTGCTCCAGAGCTCTCAGGACCTCAGACTGGGGCGAAGGTTCACCTGCCAACAGGACAACGACCCTAAGCACACAGCCAAGACAATGCAGGAGTGGCTTCGGGACAAGTCTCTGAATGTCCTTGAGTGGCCCAGCCAGAGCCCGTACTTGACCTTGATCGAACATCTCTGGAGAGACCAGAAAACAGCTGTGCAGCAACTCTTCCCCATCCAACCTGACAGAGCTTGAGAAGATCTGCAGAGAATAATGGGAGAAACTCCCCAAATACAGGTATGCCAAGCTTATAGCGTCCTACCCAATAAGACTCGAGGCTGTAATCACTGACAAAGGTGATTCAACAAAGTACTGAGTAAAGGGTCTGAATACTTATGTAAATGTGATATTTCCATTTATTTTATTTGAAATAAATTAGCAAACATTTCTAAAAAAATAAAAATGAAAGTTTTTGCTGTAATTGAGGTATTTTGCGTAGATTATATTATATATTGAATATTTAGAATAAGCCTGTAACCTAACAATGTGGAAAAAGTCAATGGGTCTCAATACTTTCCAAAGGCACTGTGTGTGTATTTCTCAGGGCCCTCCTACCTGCATTCCATAGCAGATACCCAGGACAGGCTTTCCAATGGTGAATATGGCAGGGTCAAACCAGGGGGCATCCTCAGCATACACAGAGTTAGGACCGCCAGAGATGATGATGGCTCTGGAGAGAAAAAGGGGGAGGAGTAAAGAACGAGGGAGGAGAAATATTCAAAGACAAACAATCTATTTCTGTATGGCTCAGTTGGTAGAGCACGGTGCTTGCAACGTCAGGGTTGTGGGTTCGATTCCCGGGACCACCCGTATGAACTCATGACTACGTCACTTTGGATAAAAGCCTCTGCTAAATGGGATTTAAAATGCAACCATACTCAAGAGTAGTCATTTTCAGGACAAATAACATACACACAAACAAGAGACTGTTAAAGAGTCTGCCCATAGTTCAGACATTTGTCTGTTTAAACTGAAGCAATCTAAAAAAATGTGTGGGTGTATCTATTCTGTAGGGGTGGAGTGATGATTTCTCACAAACTGTAATGGAAAAATAGTGTCTCCTAAAAAGCTCTCCGTCTCACTCCTCTGCAGAGAGATGGGGACCTGTCCTAAGCAGTAGAATGCTGTGTGAACACTCCCTCCCTTCAATGTCAGACAAAATATATAGAAACATGTAACATACTTACAAAAACCTGCTTAGTCTAGTCACTGGTCTCTGTTCCTTTTGTATAGAACTGCAGGCTCCCTCTCAGGCTGTCCTGACCACTGAGTTCCTTTATATAGAACTGCAGGCTCCCTCTCAGGCTGTCCTGACCACTGAGTTCCTTTATATAGAACTGCAGGCTCCCTCTCAGGCTGTCCTGACCACTGTGTTCCTTTATATAGAACTGTTTTACTTTTGTATAGAACTGCAGGCTCCCTCTCAGGCTGTCCTGACCACTGTGTTCCTTTATATAGAACTGTTTTACTTTTGTATAGAACTGCAGGCTCCCTCTCAGGCTGTCCTGACCACTGAGTTCCTTTATATAGAACTGCAGGCTCCCTCAGGCTGTCCTGACCACTGTGTTCCTTTTATATAGAACTTTTTTACTTTAATATAGAACTGCACTCTCTCAGGCTGTCCTGACCACTGTGTTCCTTTTATATAGAACTGTTTTACTTTTGTATAGAACTGCAGGCTCCCTCTCAGGCTGTCCTGACCACTGAGTTCCTTTATATAGAACTGCAGGCTCCCTCTCAGGCTGTCCTGACCACTGTGTTCCTTTATATAGAACTGTTTTACTTTGTATAGAACTGCAGGCTCCCTCTCAGGTTGTCCTGACCACTGTGCTCCTGTTATATAGAACTGTGTTCCTTTTGTGTAGAACTGCAGGCTCCCTCAGGCTGTCCTGACCACTGTGTTCCTTTATATAGAACTGCAGGCTCCCTCTCAGGCTGTCCTGACCACTGTGTTCCTTTATATAGAACTGCAGGCTCCCTCTCAGGCTGTCCTGACCACTGTGTTCCTTTATATAGAACTGCAGGCTCCCTCTCATGTTGTCCTGACCACTGTGTTCCTTTATATAGAACTGCAGGCTCCCTCTCAGGTTGTCCTGACCACTGTGTTCCTTTATATAGAACTGCAGGCTCCCTCTCAGGCTGTCCTGACCACTGTGTTCCTTTATATAGAACTGCAGGCTCCCTCTCAGGTTGTCCTGACCACTGTGTTCCTTTATATAGAACTGAGTTCCTTTATATAGAACTGCAGGCTCCCTCTCAGGCTGTCCTGACCACTGTGTTCCTTTATATAGAACTGCAGGCTCCCTCTCAGGCTGTCCTGACCACTGTGTTCCTTTATATAGAACTGCAGGCTCCCTCTCAGGTTGTCCTGACCACTGTGTTCCTTTATATAGAACTGTTTTACTTTGTATAGAACCGCAGGCTCCCTCTCAGGTTGTCCTGACCACTGTGCTCCTGTTATATAGAACTGCAGACTCTCTCAGGCTGTCCTGACAGCTGTGTTCCTCCACAGACGATGGACAGAAAGAGGAGATCTTAAAAATGATCACACTAGTGTTATTGTTCTGACAGGTTCTCTCTCTTCCACACCATATGCATTTATCTTATTGATTTCAAAACGTTCAGTCCAGGTTTGTTGACTTGTAAATGCCACCCAGGTGCAAGTGTGCTGTCAGTCTCACCTGAAGCCTTGTTCTCTGATGGCGAAGGCTGGCGTCTCTAGTGGGAGGATCTCTGAGCGGACAAACAGCTCTCTGATCCGCCTGTCAATCACCTTGCCGTACTGCGCCCCGGCATCCAGGATGACCACCGCCCCCTCACATGAACCATTCTGAGGCTCAACGCTGCTGATGTCCAGCTGGGGGAGAGAAGAAAAAAAAACACACTGTCCTGACCACGTAGGAACACTCAATCAGGATAACAACACAGGCCTACGTGTGGAATAGCCTTCAACCATATAGACTCATCAAGGGTCGCATGGGATGTTTTGAATGAAGATACAACAGCCTAAATTCCCCAACAGTGGTTGAATCAAGGGGTGTTCAAAGGAAAACGTTGCAAAACCTTTGCACTCGTTCAAAGACAGGCAAAACATTTGCGATGGTCAATGGCCGCCACTTCACCAACCTCACAGGAACGAGATTCGTTAAGGCCATAACGCAATTTGAGACATGCGAGTCTCAGTACTGAGAAGACGAGACGCGTAACGAGACGTTACACACTCATTCAGTCCCTCATGAGGATCACATGAGTCACACAGACGCTAGAGGCCTAACCAGGGGCCAGCTAGAGGCCTAACCAGGGGCCAGCTAGAGGCCTAACCAGGGGCCAGCTAGAGGCCTAACCAGGGGCCAGCTAGAGGCCTAACCAGGGGCCAGCTAGAGGCCTAACCAGGGGCCAGCTAGAGGCCTAACCAGGGGCCAGCTAGAGGCCTAACCAAAGGGCCAGCTAGAGGCCTAACCAAAGGGCCAGCTAGAGGCCTAACCAGGGGCCAGCTAGAGGCCTAACCAGGGGCCAGCTAGAGGCCTAACCAGGGGCCAGCTAGAGGCCTAACCAGGGGCCAGCTAGAGGCCTAACCAGGGGCCAGCTAGAGGCCTAACCAGGGGCCAGCTAGAGGCCTTACCAGGTCCAGTAGGGACCAGCTAGAGGACTGACCAGGTCCAGTAGGGGCCAGCTAGAGGACTGACCAGGTACAGTAGGGGCCAGCTAGAGGACTGACCAGGTACAGTAGGGGCCAGCTAGAGGACTGACAAGGTACAGTAGGGGCCAGCTAGAGGACGTACCAGGTCCAGTAGGGGCCAGCTAAAGGACTGAGCAGGTCCCGTAGTGGCCAGCTAGAGGACTGACCAGGTCCAGTAGTGGCCAGTTAGAGGACTGACCAGGTCCAGTAGGGGCCAGCTAGACCGTACAGTGAAGTCGCGGATGCCAAACTTGGATACTTTAAACTAGATTTCTAGTGACTCAATAGATATTTCCAGCCAGGATTCACAAGCCAATGGACGTTACTTTACACTAGATAGATCTACACAAGTTGTTCTGCAGTATATATATATATATATATATATATATATATTATATGCCTGCCCCTTATGCATGATTGATGAAGGCAGCCATTGATAAATTGATGTGATCAGTCAATGTTACCAAGGGAGATTGTCTTAGCATCATTATGGTTTACAAACTTAATATTCCTATCATCAAAACTGTACATTTCTCATGCATTACATTGGGGCATTAGATATGGGCAAAACATTAAATGCACCACTCAAGTAAATTGTGAAATAAGAGAGCAGCGGGTCCCCACGTGGTTTCTGACACTACGTGCTTCCGTCAATGAAAAACAACAGGCTCGTGTATCAAACACTGCAAGTGACACCATAAAAACACCAAAACATGTCATATAAAACCGCTTCGATGCCGAGTTGTCTCACTGGGCCTGTTTTCCTGGGAAAGTAAAATGGAGTACTTGTGGATATGAAAATAATACGATGGTTGGCCTATGTTGCAGTTGGCACAACTGTGTGGTGGGTGGACAGACCGGAGACCGGGCGCTAGCTAACTAACAAGTCATAGTTAGCCATCTAGCGTTAGCTGTCAACCCGATTATTTATGTTAAAATTACCCAACAAATGTACATTGGTCGTAACACGAAATCTCTAACTATAAGGGTTAAACATGATGTAAAGTCCACGACCATCTGAAACTGCTAGTTATTCTGCTAGTGTGGGGAAACTATATATCGGACTATACCTAACAGATAGCTACATATCCAGCTGTGCGGCAGCAGCTAGGCTACATTCCACGCGGCTTCTGCTAGCTGACTAGCTAGTAATATTAACACAATGAAAGATGCAACAGTGGCATAAAAGTTCCATTCACTGTATGCTGGATGTTTATTTTATTTTTAAACTCCAAAAACATACGTTTAAAAGACGAGGGGACAGGCATCCCAGGCTGGGGGAGCACGCACGCCGTAAGTTTGCTGAAAACACGACACAGGCCGTAGCTAACCGGGGACTCTCCCAGCGCCCATGTACCGCAGCCAAAACATTGAACAAGAAACGGGCTATGTTGCTCCCATGGCGGCACACAGGCCGTTGTTTGACTGACCTTGGTTTCTCCGTTGCACAGAGCCATGGATGACTGTAGCGGAATGAACTCTCCTCCTCGGTCTTCCAGATCCCGTACGCAACAGAGACTAGTGGATGCTCGCGGAGTTGGTGCGCCGACCGCTGACGACAATGTGCGCTAACGAGTACTTCCCTACTACAATACTCACTGGGGTGGCTGTTCAACTACTTCACTCAATGCATGTGACTGCTCCCTCCCTTGTCGGAGAGTAGTGAGTACTAATGACTGTCTGCGTGGGAATTTGGGCTTCTACGGACGAATTACTCCTGGATAATTCAATGAAAAAGTTTATTATGGAAAAGCTTCAGCAGTTTACAAGCGGAAGAATTTGCCCTATGTCTAATTGTCTATATCACGTGAATAATTTAGTTCGGCTATGTAATTACATAGCGGACTAAACTCCACTCCATGGTGAACTAACTGAATGATGAACTCCTTCACCATGGAGTGGAGTTTAGTCCGCAATGTAATTGAAGGATTTATGTTATCCTAGGATACTAGGCCTAAATCATAGTCGGGGCGTCCAATAACGCCCCTTACCATGATGTTGACCTGCCATGAACTTGAACAGAAATAGCACCTTCTGTGTTCCTCCAGGGCCCCAACACCTCAGCACCTTCATATATCAGCCATAGCATCTGTGGTTTAAAACCATTTAGAAGAACAGCCACTCTCAAATAAATGACAAAGAAATAGCAAGAGATGTATCCATTCTCTTAGTGTGTTTTAGTTGTCAGGGTGGATTTTGCAGCCTAGGCTACTACTCTCCTTTTGTCAGTGGGGTAAAGTAGTAGCTGGGAAGAATCAGATCCAGCCTCCAAGAGGCCTCTTTGGTTTCAGGTGAGCGCTGTGTGCTAACTGTCCCACTCCCATTCTCTCCTATCAGTTAGTTGGAGGGGATAATTTTGGATCCCTCTGTGGGTGAAGTGTAACAGGAGCTATGAAGGGAAATCCAGACACCAGTAAGTCGTGATCATGGATTCAACTTCAACTCAACGAAACAGAGTGTTTGCACACTCACTGTATGTAAACACGGTACACTGCATGTAAACTGCATGTAAACATGGTACACTGCATGTAAACTGCATGTAAACATGGTACACTGCATGTAAACTACATGTAAACATGGTACACTGCATGTAAACTGCATGTAAACATGGTACACTGCATGTAAACTGCATGTAAACATGGTACACTGCATGTAAACTACATGTAAACATGGTACACTGCATGTAAACATGGTACACTGCATGTAAACTGCATGTAAACATGGTACACCGCATGTAAACTGCATGTAAACATGGTACACTGCATGTAAACATGGTACACTGCATGTAAACTGCATGTACACATGGTAAACTGCATGTAAACATGGTACACTGCATGTAAACTGCATGTAAACATGGTACACTGCATGTAAACATGGTACACTGCATGTAAACATGGTACACTGCATGTAAACTGCACGTAAACATGGTACACTGCATGTAAACTGCATGTAAACATGGTACACTGCATGTAAATATGGTACACTGCATGTAAACTGCATGTAAACATGGTGCACTGCATGTAAACTGCATGTAAACATGGTACACTGCATGTAAACTGCATGTAAACATGGTACACTGCATGTAAATATGGTACACTGCATGTAAACTGCATGTAAACATGGTACACTGCATGTAAACTGCATGTAAACATGGTACACTGCATGTAAACTGCATGTAAACATGGTACACTGCATGTAAACTACATGTAAACATGGTACACTGCATGTAAACATGGTACACTGCATGTAAACTGCATGTAAACATGGTACACTGCATGTAAACTGCATGTAAACATGGTACACTGCATGTAAACTGCATGTAAACATGGTACACTGCATGTAAACTGCATGTAAACATGGTACACTGCATGTAAACTGCATGTAAACATGGTACACTGCATGTAAACTACATGTAAACATGGTACACTGCATGTAAACATGGTACACTGCATGTAAACTGCATGTAAACATGGTACACTGCATGTAAACTGCATGTAAGGGACAAATATGAGGAAGGGTCTTCTGACTTTCTGAAAGGGACTATTAAAATAATGTTCCCGGCTGTTGGAGTGGATGTAGGATGTATGTGTGAACCTATGTTCAGGCTCTGTTTTGTGGACCTTCAGTTAAGTTATGAAAACGCTGAGGAGGGCAGTGGACAGCTGAGGAGGGCAGTAGACAGCTGAGGAGGACAGTGGACAGCTGAGGAGGACAGTGGACAGCTGAGGAGGGCAGTAGACAGCTGAGGAGGACAGTGGACAGCTGAGGAGGGCAGTAGACAGCTGAGGAGGACAGTGGACAGCTGAGGAGGACAGTGGACAGCTGAGGAGGGCAGTAGACAGTTGAGGAGGACAGTGGACAGCTGAGGAGGACAGTGGACAGCTGAGGAGGGCAGTGGACAGCTGAGGAGGACAGTGGACAGCTGAGGAGGACAGTGGACAGCTGAGGAGGACAGTGGACAGCTGAGGAGGACAGTGGACAGCTGAGGAGGGCAGTGGACAGCTGAGGAGGGCAGTGGACAGGAATCTCACAGCAAAAAGACGATGCCACCATCTCTTCATTCAAAGACTCAATCATTGACACTCTTACTTCTGGCTGCTTTGTGTGATGTATTGTTGTCTCTACCTTCTTGCCCTTTGTACTGTTGTCTGTGCCCAACAATGTTTGTACCCTGTTTTGTGCTGCTACCGTGTTGTGTTGCTACCATGTTGTTGTCATGTTGTGTTGCTGCCATGCTATGTTGTCTTGTGTTGTTGCCATGCTATGTTGTTGTCTTAGGTCTCTCTTTATGTAGAGTTGTGGTGTCTCTCTTTATGTAGTATTGTGGTTTCTCTCTTTATGTAGAGTTGTGGTGTCTCTCTTTATGTAGTGTTGTGGTGTCTCTCTTTATGTAGTGTTGTGGTGTCTCTCTTTATGTAGTGTTGTGGTGTCTCTCTTTATGTAGTATTGTGGTGTCTCTCTTTATGTAGTATTGTGTTGTCATGTGTTGCTGCCATGCTATGTTGTCGTCTTAGGTCTCTCTTTATGTAGTGTTGTGGTGTCTCTCTTTATGTAGTATTGTGGTGTCTCTCTTTATGTAGTATTGTGTTGTCATGTGTTGCTGCCATGCTATGTTGTCGTCTTAGGTCTCTCTTTATGTAGTGTTGTGGTGTCTCTCTTGTCGTGATGTGTGTTTTGTCCTATATTAGAATTTTATTTTGAATTCCAGGCCCCAGTCCTCGCAGGAGCCCTTTTGCCTTCTGGTAGGCCGTCATTGTAAATAAGAATGTTCTTAACTGACTTGCCTAGTTAAATAATGGTTAAATAAGGGTTAAATAATGGTTAAAATAAAATAATAAATAATCCAACTGTTGTGCTGCAGGATCCTGTTTCACCCTTTCAGTTTCACGCGAAACATACCGGTTTGTTCACCTGGGATTCTTATCTCTATTTTAAAAGTAAATTGTGTTTGTAAAATAATAAGGAAAGCTGCTGGATGTATCATGTGATACAGATCAGGGCAAGATGAGGACATCACTCATATGAGATTGTCATCTGCTGGAGAAGATCATTTAAAAAACGAATGATTATGTAGTTATAATATGTAATGTCATGTAAATACCCATATAGTGGACTGTAAAATCAAGCTCTAGGTCTAGCAACACCCCCCCCCCCCCCTTCCCATTTCAAACAGTGACTTCTTGTGTGGTGTTAGCTGACACAGTGTCACATGGTATAACTAGTTGGCCTGGTCTGGTCACATGGCATTAACCAGTTTCACATGGCCCCTCATAGCTGTGGCAGAGAGTCATTCGTTACCTTAGACCCAGAATGGAGACTCACCCTGGTTGACACCACAGATGCATTACATGGCATTTACTTATGTTACTATGAGAGGGGGCTGCTCACAATATACCTCTTGTTTAGTTTGGGTGAGTCTGTAGGAGCAGGGTGATGTGGGCCAAAGGGAGTATCAGTTACCCCTCTAAAGTCTGTTTAAGAAAACGAGGGTTTTCCGCCCAACTGAACACCTCTCCTTGACACTTTCACTCTTTAAAAAAATAAAACGAGTAAAAGATCCATTCACAAACTGACAAATGATATCACATTTAGAAAATGTCCTGCATGAATTAAACTGGGCTACGTGTGCAATAAAACTGTTTGCAGCAACCAATGGAGGGCGGGAGGTTTGCTCTGAGGAATAATGGATTAATGTACCACAGAATAAAGGAGGGCGGGAGGTTTGCGCTGAGGAATAATGGATTCATGTACCACAGAATAAAGGCTCCAATGGAGGGCGGGAGGTTTGCTCTGAGGAATAACGGATTCATGTACCACAGATTAAAGGCTCCATATTGTGAGAGAAATCAGTGCCAGGTTAAAGGAAAGCCTTTTCAACAGCCACACACACACACACAGACACACACACACACACACTCTGTTATTTCTATCTTTTTTTCAAAGTTATTTTACATTTTATATTATGAATAAAACAAATACATACAAACAAGGGTACATAAACGTAACTAACGGTTGTATTACATATCGAGATACATTTTCAATTTGTCCAAAATGTTTTATGGTACGTAATTGCCTTTACATTTACTGATATAATTTAAATATTATTTTGACATGATTATCTTAAATAATGTGAATAGAGGTTTGTTCTCCACCCACTTCATTTTATGGATAAAGAACCTTCCATGAAAAAATAAACAAATTAACAATGAAAGTTAAATCAGGGTCCATATCATTTGGATCAGTATAAAACATAACATCAGAGTCTCTCAGATTAACTTAATAGTTGTTTATTTTTTAAATATAATCTTCTAAACTCACTCCAAAATCTTCCGACGTAAGAACAGTCACAAAATACACACAGACACGGTCTCATTCTAGTCCTCTACCAACCCTGCCCTGTCTATGGGAAAGTGATGCATACTGGGAAAAGGGCCAAATGTTCTGCTGTGGATAATATTTCACTTGGTTAATTATCACAGTATGAGAGAGACGGGGGGAACATACAGTATCTGTGGGTCTGCTAATACAACTTCAGCAGATGTCCAGTTTATCGTGGGAAACTGTAGTTACACCAAATTACCACTAGAGGGAGCAACACGTTCAATTTTGAATTTTGAAATGGTGAACTTAACTAAACGCCTGATGTTTATTACAGTGAGAATCGCAGAATGGTGAACTTAACTAAACGATTGAGAGTTTTGACCTTGTGATATTAGATTGCTTCTTGTGTAAATATTTTCTGTTTGGATTTTAATAATTTGTAACAACTATCACTATAAGTCCTGATATCTATCACCATTAGGACTAATGTCAATTACCGCTAGAAAGAAAATTGGTATTACAGTTTTTTTTTTTTTACAATCGTTAGGACCCATTTCTCAATACTTAGGTCACTTTTTCAAAACTCTTCACACAATGAGCACAACAGGAGTCTATGTGGGCTAAACTGTGAATAATTTTTCATCGCTTTGGCACAAAATGCATTCATTGATTACATCTTTCAAATGTAATTAATTATTTTCTCACTCAGACACAACCACCACCAAAACTCTTTGTACCTACAGGCCAATTTGCACATGTTTACATAAGTTTTAACATTTTGAAAACGGAAAATTCAAAACCTAACACAGCGATTTGCTACATTTCTACAGTAACAAGGTATCGAAATATATTCAAAATCTAAACAATGAAATATTATCAAAACAATCAGACCAACCACAGCTGATTTGTAATTGTATGGGACAATGTGGCATTTCACCACTCCCATGCAGTCACAGAGTGGTTTGCAGCCCACCCCAGGATGATGTCCGTTTCCTCCCCCCTTACACTCCATTCCGCAACCCCATAGAGGAATTATTTTCCTCTAATGTCGATAAATAGTAGACCTATATCCATCACTAGCAGGCCTAATGTCGATCACTGGTAGGACTAACAACTATCACTATTAGGCCTAATGTCCATCACCATTAGGACTAATGTCAATCACCATTAGGCCTAATGTCAATCACCAGTAGGACTAATGTTGATCACTAGTATGACTAATGTCGATAACTAGTAGGCCTAATGTCGATCACTAGTAGGCCTAATGTCGATCACTAGTAGGACTAATGTCAATCACAAGTGGACCTAATGTTGAAAAATAGGCCTAATGTCCATCACTAGCAGGCCTAATGTCCATCACTAGTAGGCCTAATGTCCATCACTAGTAGGACTAACAGCTATCACTATTAGGCCTAATGTCAATCACCTTTAGGACAAATGTCAATCACCAGCAGAACTAATGTCCATCACTAGTAGACCTAATGTTGATCACTGGTAGGCCTAATGTCGATCACTAGTAGGCTTTGGGTCGGTCACTTGTAGGCATAATGTCCATAACTAGTAGGCCTAATGTTAATCACTAGTAGGACTAACAACTATCACTATTAGGCTTAATGTCAATCACTAGTAGGACTAATGTCGATCACTAGCAGGCCTAACGTCGATCAATAGTAGGCCTAATGTCAATCAATAGTAGGACTAATATCGATCACTAGTAGGCTTAATGTCGATCACTAGCAGGCCTAATGTCGATCAATAGTAGGCCTAATGTCAATCAATAGTAGGACTAATATCGATCACTAGTAGGCTTAATGTCGATCACTAGCAGGCCTAATGTCGATCAATAGTAGGCCTAATGTCAATCAATAGTAGGACTAATATCGATCACTAGTAGGTCTAATGTCGATCAATAGTAGGACTAATATCGATCACTAGTAGGTCTAATGTCGATCACTAGTAGGTCTAATGTCGATCACTAGCAGGCCTAATATCGATCACTAGTAGGCCTAATGCCGATCACTAGCAGGCCTAATGTCGATCAATAGTAGGCCTAATGTCAATCAATAGTAGGACTAATATCGATCACTAGTAGGTCTAATGTCGATCACTAGTAGGTCTAATGTCGATCACTAGCATGACTAATGGCAATCACTAGCAGGCCTAACGTCGATCACTAGTAGGCCTAATGTCGATCAATAGTAGGACTAATATCGATCACTAGTAGGCCTAATGTCGATCACTAGCAGGCCTAATGTCGATCAATAGTAGGCCTAATGTCTATCACTAGCAGGCCTAATATCGATTCCTAGCAGGCCTAATGTCGATCACTAGTAGGCCTAATGTCGATCAATAGTAGGACTAATGTCGATCACTAGTAGGTCTAATGTCGATCACTAGCAGGCCTAATGTCGATCACTCGTAGGCCTAATGTCTATCACTAGCAGGCCTAATGTCGATTCCTAGCAGGCCTAATGTCGATCACCAGTAGGCCTAATGTGGATCCCTAGTTGACCTTATGTCAATCACTTGTAGGCCTAATCAAATCAAATGTATTTATATAGCCATTCGTACATCAGCTGATATCTCAAAGTGCTGTACAGAAACCCAGCCTAAAACCCCAAACAGCAAGCAATGCAGGTGTAGAAGCACGGTGGCTAGGAAAAACTCCCTAGAAAGGCCAAAACCTAGGAAGAAACCTAGAGAGGAACCAGGCTATGTGGGGTGGCCAGTCCTCTTCTGGCTGTGCCGGGTGGAGATTATAACAGAACATGGCCAAGATGTTCAAATGTTCATAAATGACCAGCATGGTCGAATAATAATAAGGCAGAACAGTTGAAGCTGGAGCAGCAGCACGGCCAGGTGGACTGGGGACAGCAAGGAGTCATCATGTCATGTAGTCCTGGGGCATGGTCCTAGGGCTCAGGTCCTCCGAGAGAGAGAAAGAAAGAGAGAAGGAGAGAATTAGAGAACGCACACTTAGATTCACACAGGACACCGAATAGGACAGGAGAAGTACTCCAGATAGAACAAACTGACCCTAGCCCCCCGACACATAAACTACTGCAGCATAAATACTGGAGGCTGAGACAGGATGTGTCAGGAGACACTGTCGATAATGTCGATAATTATGTTGCAATTTTTAAAAATTAATCTGAAATATCACATTTGCATAAGTATTCAGACCCTTTACTCAGTACTTTGTTGAAGCACCTTTTGCAGCGATTACAGCCTCAAGTGTTCTTGGGTATGACACTACAAGCCTGGCACACCTGTATTTGGGGAGTTTCTCCCATTCTTCTCTGCAGATCCTCGCAATCTGTCAGGTTGGATGGGGAGCGTCGCTGCACTGCTATTTTCAGGTCTTTCCAGAGATGTTCGATCAGGTTCAAGTCCGGGCTCTGGCTGGGCTACTCAAGGACATTCAAAGACTTATCCCGAAGCCACTTCAGTCTGAGCTCCTGAGCGCTCTGGAGCAGCTTTTCATCAAGGATCTCTCTGTACTTTACTCTGTTCATCTTTCCCTCATCCTGACTAGTCTCCCAGTCTCTGCCGCTGAAAAACATCCCCACAGCATGATGCTGCCACCACCATGCTTCATTGTAGGGATGGTTCCAGGTTTCCTCCAGATGTGACCCTTGGCATTCAGGCCAAAGAGTTCAATCTTGGTTTCATCAGACCAGGGAATCTTGTTTCTGATGGTCTGAGAGTCCTTCAGGTGCCTTTTGGCAAACTCCAAGCGGGCTGTCATGTGCCTTTTACTGAGGAGTGGCTTCCGCCTGGCAACTCTACAATAAAGACCTGATTGGTGGAGATCTGCAGAGACACTTGTCCTTCTGGAAGGTACTCCCAGTCCCATCTCCACAGAGGAACTCTGAAGCTCTGTCAGAGTGACTATCGGGATCATGGTCACCTCCCTGATCAAGGCCCTTCTCCCTAGAATTACTCAGTTTGATTTTAACCACTTCCGGTTGCTTCAGGAAGCTTCGAATCGACACAGGTAGACCTCATAGTGGCCTGATGGATTGTCATCGAAGACAGGTTCATAAGGATTTCATAACCTACATAGGCTTCAGGTTGAATTTAGGGGATTAGGCAATGTATTCCTATGGGGAGAGAAGTCAATGCAAACTGTTTGATGTAAACACCTTCTTTTAACTGTTAAGGGTTAATGCCTCACGGTCAAGGTTAGGTTTGCATAGATCGGGAGGACCTCAGGAATGTTCCTGAGGTCAAATTGTGCTTATAACCTTAACGGTTCTTCCACTGTTGGGAGAAATGACTGATTTACAGTTCATGAGGGTTGCCTAATCACACATATGAAGTTTTGAAAATATCTGATATTTTTAACCCTTCAAAAAAGCCACCATGTCACCATTTTAAGGTACTTCCGGTTGACAGAGGAAGCTGAAAGTGAACACATATACCTCCTTGGTGTAGGCTCTTATAGAATTTTGAGTTTTAAGTATTTATGTTAAGAACTGACTTATTTACAGAAGGTTGAATGAGTGTGTGTTATTTCAGAAAATCACAGAAAATCACAGAAATCTCGCAGAACTCCGAAACCCACTTAAAAATGATTCGTCTGAACACCCTGCAACTGGATCTGTAACTTTTTTGAAAAGTTAACATCACCAAGTGTACAATATACGATTTCTCTTAAATGATGATAGATAAATGTCTGGTTCTTTTTTTTCCTGACACCGTAGGTTTATGTACTTTGAAGTGAAGCCGTCAAATTAGCGCTCTATTTTCGCTTTTGACCTTTAATCCCAGAAAAATGGCTAGTCTAGTAAGGGATCGTACATTTGCAATATGGAGTTTCTCAACAACCATATGGCAAATGTCAAAATGTTCCCTTCTGAATGGAATTTCTTTCCTTCTTAATGTGTTTGAGCCAATCAGTTGTGTAGTGACAAGGTAGGGTTTGGTATACCGAAGAAAGCACAAAGAAAGCCCTATTTGGTAAAAGACCAAGTCCATATTATGGCAAGAACAGCTCAAATAAGCAAAGAGAAACGACAGTCCATCATTACTTCAGGAACTTTGAACGTTTCTTTAAGTGCAGTTGCAAAAACCATCAAGCACTATGATGAAACTGGCTCTCGTGACAACCGCCACATGAAAAGAAGACCCAGAGTTACCTCTGCTGCAGAGGACAAGTTCATTAGAGTTACCAGCCTCAAAAATTGCAGCCCAAATAAATGCTTCACAGAGTTCAAGAAACAAGAAATTGCTGCTAAGAAACCTCTACTTATGGACACCAATAATAAGAAGAGACTTGCTTTGGCCAAGAAACACGAGCAATGGACATTAGACCAGTGGAAATCTGTCCTTTGGTCTGATGAGTCCAAATCTGAGATTTTTGCTTCCAACCGCCGTGTCTTTGTGAGACGCAGAGTAGGTGAACGGATGATCTCAGCATGTGTGGTTCCCATCGTGAAGCATGTAGGAGAAGGCGTGATGGTATGGGGGTGCTTTGCTGTTGACATTGTCTGATTTATTTAGAATTCAAGGCACACTTAACCAGCATGGCTATCACAGCATTCTGCAGCGATACGCCATCCCATCTGGTTTCTGCTTACTGGGACTATAATTTGTTTTTCAACAGGACAATGACCCAACACACCTCCAGGATGTGTAAGGGCTATTTTACCAAGAAGGCGAGTGATGGAGTGCTGCATCAGATGAACTGGCCTCCACAATCACCCAACCTCAACTCAATTGGGAGGTTTGGGATGAGTTGGACCGCAGAGTGAAGGAAAAGCAGCCAAAGGGACCAGGACGACTGATCCGTGTAAAGGAAAGAATGAATGGGGCCATGTATCGTGAGATTTTGAGTAAAACCTCCTTCCATCAGCAAGGGCATTGAAGATTAAACGTGACTGGGTCTTTCAGCATGACAATGATCCCAAACACACGAAGGAGTGGCTTCGTAAGAAGCATTTCAAGGTCCTGGAGTGGCCTAGCCAGTCTCCAGATCTCAACCCCATAGAAATCTTTGGAGGGAGTTGAAAGTCCGTGTTGCCCAGCAACAGCCCCAAAACATCACTGCTCTAGAGGAGATCTGCATGGAGGAATGGGCCAAAATACCAGCAACAGTGTGTGAAAACCTTGTGAAGACTTACAGAAAACGTTTGACCTCTGTCATTGCCAACAAAGGGTAAATAACCAAGTATTGAGATAAACTTTTGTTAGTGACCAAATACTTATTTCCACCATAATTTGCAAATAAATTCATTAAAAATCCTACAATGTGATTTTCTGGATTTTTTTTCTCACTTTGTCTGTCACAGTTGAAGTGTACCTATGATGAAAATTACAGGCCTCTCTCATCTTTTTAAATGGGAGAACTTGCACAATTGGTGGCTGACTAAATACTTTTTTGCCCAACTGTATATGGCAGCCATCTCCTCCATCATCATTATATATATGGCAGCCATCTCCTCCATCATCATTATATATATGGCAGCCATCCCCTCCATCATCATTATATATATAGCAGCCATCCCCTCCATCATCATTATATATATGGCAGCCATCCCCTCCATCATCATTATATACAGTGCCTTGCGAAAGTATTCGGCCCCCTTGAACTTTGCGACCTTTTGCCACATTTCAGGCTTCAAACATAAAGATATAAAACTGTATTTTTTTGTGAAGAATCAACAACAAGTGGGACACAATCATGAAGTGGAACGACATTTATTGGATATTTCAAACTTTTTTTACAAATCAAAAACTGAAAAATTGGGCGTGCTAAATTATTCAGCCCCCTTAAGTTAATACTTTGTAGCGCCACCTTTTGCTGCGATTACAGCTGTAAGTCGCTTGGGGTATGTCTCTATCAGTTTTGCACATCGAGAGACTGAATTTTTTTCCCATTCCTCCTTGCAAAACAGCTCGAGCTCAGTGAGGTTGGATGGAGAGCATTTGTGAACAGCAGTTTTCAGTTCTTTCCACAGATTCTCGATTGGATTCAGGTCTGGACTTTGACTTGGCCATTCTAACACCTGGATATGTTTATTTTTGAACCATTCCATTGTAGATTTTGCTTTATGTTTTGGATCATTGTCTTGTTGGAAGACAAATCTCCGTCCCAGTCTCAGGTCTTTTGCAGACTCCATCAGGTTTTCTTCCAGAATGGTCCTGTATTTGGCTCCATCCATCTTCCCATCAATTGTAAGCATCTTCCCTGTCCCTGCTGAAGAAAAGCAGGCCCAAACCATGATGCTGCCACCACCATGTTTGACAGTGGGGATGGTGTGTTCAGGGTGATGAGCTGTGTTGCTTTTACGCCAAACATAACGTTTTGCATTGTTGCCAAAAAGTTCAATTTTGGTTTCATCTGACCAGAGCACCTTCTTCCACATGTTTGGTGTGTCTCCCAGGTGGCTTGTGGCAAACTTTAAACAACACTTTTTATGGATATCTTTAAGAAATGGCTTTCTTCTTGCCACTCTTCCATAAAGGCCAGATTTGTGCAATATACGACTGATTGTTGTCCTATGGACAGAGTCTCCCACCTCAGCTGTAGATCTCTGCAGTTCATCCAGAGTGATCATGGGCCTCTTGGCTGCATCTCTGATCAGTCTTCTCCTTGTATGAGCTGAAAGTTTAGAGGGACTGCCAGGTCTTGGTAGATTTGCAGTGGTCTGATACTCCTTCCATTTCAATATTATCGCATGCACAGTGCTTCTTGGGATGTTTAAAGCTTGGGAAATCTTTTTGTATCCAAATCCGGCTTTAAACTTCTTCACAACAGTATCTCGGACCTGCCTGGTGTGTTCCTTGTTCTTCATGATGCTCTCTGCGCTTTTAACGGACCTCTGAGACTATCACAGTGCAGGTGCATTTATACGGAGACTTGATTACACACAGGTGGATTGTATTTATCATCATTAGTCATTTAGGTCAACATTGGATCATTCAGAGATCCTCACTGAACTTCTGGAGAGAGTTTGCTGCACTGAAAGTAAAGGAGCTGAATAATTTTGCATGCCCAATTTTTCAGTTTTTGATTTGTTAAAAAAGTTTGAAATATCCAATAAATGTCGTTCCACTTCATGATTGTGTCCCACTTGTTGTTGATTCTTCACAAAAAAATACAGTTTTATATCTTTATGTTTGAAGCCTGAAATGTGGCAAAAGGTCGCAAAGTTCAAGGTGGCCGAATACTTTCGCAAGGCACTGTATATAGCAGCCATCTCCTCCATCATCATTATATATATGGCTGCCATCCCCTCCATCATCATTATATATATGCCATTTTTTTATTACTCAATGTTTTGTTATTATAACGTTTGCAACTGTACTGTGTGGCATGAGTGCATATGGAACCACAATAACGACATAATAATGTGTATTCAGATCCTAGTGGAACAGAAATGAACTGAAGTTTGACACGTCAGCCGAAGCACTCGGACACATTTCGACGTTACACAAATACACGTCCTCGCTCTCAGCAAAACAATCTGCCGATGTTAGCGGGTGAAGGCTAAATAGGTAGCTATTTCTGTTACCTTATTAAATGTAATTCATACATAGTGCAAGGCAATGTTTGCTGTCTAATGAACTACAACGCATTGCTTGAATGGTGATACACAATCATTATTAGATATGGGTATGTGGCGTCATTGTAGCTCGCTAACGTGTTTATCTTATCTCATTCAACATCATTTGAGCTCCAATTACCATTTTAACCAATATTTATTAAATTCACATTGTCTTTTTTGTTCGCCGATGTTTTGTGACTTCCTATCCTGTGACTTTGCTATTCTGATCCAGATGGTAACGTTACTGTTAGCTAACTAAAGCATTAATTTGGTTGCTCTGCTCTCATGCCAGTGAGGCTTTATCGTGTATTCTAGCAATCCGAATAATCCGAATTTCCTTAGACAACAAAAATAATAATAAGCTAAACTACTGCGTTGTTTTGATTCCCACTACGTCATGAGTTTGCTGGTGTCTGCCCGGGCTGAGTCAACGGGTAACTGTTTGAGGAGGTGTTTGACAGTACAGCTGAACATGCGTTGTCACGATGATTATTCTCTCTCCCATTGGTCTGGATTAAATCTTCTAGCTAGTAACATTCTCTCTCCCATTGGTCTGGATTAAGACTTCTAGCTAGCAACCTTGTTTATGCAGAAGCTGAGCTCTTTTGATGATAGCTGGTGTTGTTAGGACCTCAACCAGGACAAAAAGAGAATATCTCAGAAATGTGTCAACAATGAACATTCTTAAAGGAAGGTCTTGCTGCCTAGAGTAACCCATCTGAAAACACGTGTGTGAGGGGTAGAACACAGCAGATATTTTCCTACTAGACATTGACGAACGCCTGCTTCCTTCCTCTCCAGGTTTCCAGAGGGTAGAGCTGGTTTGATGCACGCAGCGCCACAATGCAGCTCTCGGACTCAGTCACACATAAGAACGGGAGGCAGAGGAAGCCCGCTGTCCCCCAGGGGGACATGAGGGACGGGGACAGGGTTCTCAACACTACCCCTGACATGGAGGTGGAGGGGGAGGGGGAGGCGCTCCACCGAGGATACGACGCGGAGGACAACGGACATCCCAGGTTGCGGCCTGGGATCAGAGGGGAGCTGGGGAACGTATCTCTGCTGTTCTTCCTTTATGTCCTTCAGGGTATCCCTCTGGGCCTGGCTGGGAGCATCCCTCTCATCCTGCAGAGTAAGAACGTCAGCTACAAGGACCAGGCCTTCTTCAGCTTTGTCTTCTGGCCCTTCAGTCTCAAGCTGCTGTGGGCCCCGCTGGTGGACGCGCTCTACCTGAGCCGGTTTGGACGCAGGTAAGACAAGGATTTATACCACTGATATACACTGACAAGTCCCAGAGAGTCATTCTGTTCTTTTGACCAATTGATTGGTTGAAATGTTTAAACATATTTTTTTTTCTAGAAAGACAAGACACACACCGTTATGAGTTTGAATACAATCAGCGACAGATGAGCTGAGCTTGTCTCTGAGGCTTTAAGCACACTGTTTGATTAAATAATTAAGACTCACAAATGACTTAAAAAAAGAGTCTGATGGTCACACTGTGTGACTGGCGCACGTTGTCTCTCTCTCCTCCCTACTGCAGAGAAAAGGCACCTAGCTTTCACCTGGTCAGTGTGTCATGGAAAGAGCAGGTGTTCTTAATGTTTTGTATGGTCAGTCAGTCTGTCATGGAAAGAGCAGGTGTTCTTAATGTTTTGTATGGTCGGTCAGTGTGTCATGGAAAGAGCAGGTGTTCTTAATGTTTTGTATGGTCAGTGTGTCATAGAAAGAGCAGGTGTTCTTAATGTTTTGTATGGTCAGTGTGTCATGGAAAGAGCAGGTGTTCTTAATGTTTTGTATGGTCAGTGTGTCATGGAAAGAGCAGGTGTTCTTAATGTTTTGTATGGTCAGTGTGTCATGGAAAGTGCAGGTGTTCTTAATGTTTTGTATGTTCAGTGTGTCATGGAAAGAGCAGGTGTTCTTAATGTTTTGTATGGTCGGTCAGTGTGTCATGGAAAGAGCAGGTGTTCTTAATGTTTTGTATGGTCAGTGTGTCATAGAAAGAGCAGGTGTTCTTAATGTTTTGTATGGTCAGTGTGTCATGGATATAGCAGGTGTTCTTAATGTTTTGTATGGTCAGTGTGTCATGGAAAGAGCAGGTGTTCTTAATGTTTTGTATGGTCAGTGTGTCATGGAAAGTGCAGGTGTTCTTAATGTTTTGTATGGTCAGTGTGTCATGGAAAGTGCAGGTGTTCTTAATGTTTTGTATGTTCAGTGTGTCATGGAAAGAGCAGGTGTTCTTAATGTTTTGTACGGTCAGTGTGTCATGGAAAGAGCAGGTGTTCTTAATGTTTTGTACAGTCAGTGTGTCATGGAAAGAGCAGGTGTTCTTAATGTTTTGTATGGTCAGTCAGTGTGTCATGGAAAGAGCAGGTGTTCTTAATGTTTTGTATGGTCAGTGTATGTTTACCTCATGTATTGCGTGTCTAAAATGTTGACTGTTGGAATCAAATTAGTTAAAGGCTCATGATCTCCTCTCTCCCTCTCAGGAAGTCGTGGCTGGTGCCCACCCAATACCTGCTGGGTCTCTTCATGCTGTACCTGTCGGTTACCGTGGATACGCTGCTGAAAAGTGACAAGGGGCGGGGCCCCGACGTGGTGACCCTGACGGCGGTGTTCTTCATGCTGGCCTTTCTGGCAGCCACCCAGGTGCACGTACACACACACACACACACACACACACACACACACACCACACACACCACACACACACACCACACACACCACACACACATACACACACACACACACACACATGTTATTGTGATACATGACTCTGTTATATTCCCTTCCCTGATCCCAGGACATAGCAGTGGATGGCTGGGCTCTGACCATGCTGTCTAGGGAGAACGTGGGCTATGCCTCCACATGTAACTCTGTGGGACAGACGGCTGGCTACTTCCTAGGCAACGTCCTCTTCCTGGCCCTGGAGTCAGCTGACTTCTGCAACAAATACCTGAGAGCAGAGCCTAAAGAGACTGGTATCGTTACACTTTCAGGTAGGGAGGGAGGGAGAGACTGGCATTGTTACACTGTCAGGGAGGGAGGGAGGGAGAGACTGGCATTGTTACACCATCAGGGAGGGAGGGAGAGACTGGCATTGTTACACCATCAGGGAGGGAGAGACTGGCATTGTTATACTGTCAGGGAGGGAGAGACTGGCATCGTTATACTGTCAGGGAGGGAGAGACTGGCATTGTTATACCATCAGGGAGGGAGGGAGAGACTGGCATCGTTATACTGTCAGGTAGGGAGGGAGAGACTGGCATCGTTATACCATCAGGGAAGGAGGGAGAGACTGGCATCGTTATACTGTCAGGGAGGGAGAGACTGGCATCGTTATACCATCGGGGAGGGAGAAACTGGCATTGTTATACTGTCAGGGAGGGAGAGACTGGCATCGTTATACTGTCAGGGAGGGAGAGACTGGCATCGTTATACCATCAGGGAGGGAGAGACTGGCATTGTTATACAGTCAGGGAGGGAGAGACTGGCATTGTTATACTGTCAGGGAGGGAGAGACTGGCATTGTTATACTGTCAGGGAGGGAGGGAGAGACTGGCATCGTTATACTGTCAGGGAGGGAGGGAGAGACTGGCATTGTTATACTGTCAGGGTGGAAGGTAAAAAAGATGAGAAAGCAGAGAAGGTAGTATATGAAGCCTGAAGGTCTTCTATGAAACAGGAAGAAGGTAGTCTATGAAGCTGGAAGGTCTTCTATGAAACAGGAAGAAGGTAGTCTATGAAGCTGGAAGGTCTTCTATGAAACAGGAAGAAGGTAGTCTATGAAGCTGGAAGGTCTTCTATGAAACAGGAAGAAGGTAGTCTATGAAGCCTGAAGGTCTTCTATGAAACAGGAAGAAGGTAGTCTATGAAGCTGGAAGGTCTTCTATGAAACAGGAAGAAGGTAGTCTATTACGCTGGAAGGTCTTCTATGAAACAGGAAGAAGGTAGTCTATGAAGCTGGAAGGTCTTCTATGAAACAGGAAGAAGGTAGTCTATTACGCTGGAAGGTCTTCTATGAAACAGGAAGAAGGTAGTCTATGAAGCAGGTTGTCTATGAAGCAGGAAGTGGTAATCCATATATCTAGTTGAACCTTGCTATGGTCAGCTGGTATTAAGCACAATTACAGACATGCAAAGCTCGATGCACCCTTCCCTACTGAAGAGGGAAAGTCCGTTGGCCACGTTTTGCATTCTTTCATCTTGCCCTGAATAACAATGTGCACTAAAGACAATGGTCTCAGAATTGTAGGAAAATGAGTGATTTTGTGTTCTCATGATTACCATATTTACATATAATGCTATAGTCAAAGTTGGCTTTGTCCTGTCAGTCTGAACCTCGCTAGGGCGTACCAGGCGTGCATTTTCTTCAGCCAAACAACTTCTTATTATCTGGAAAGATCTGAGTGACAGTGCCATCTGGTGGTCAATCCTTCAGAGTGCAGATATTGGTCATGTGATTAACTTAGTGGTTTTTGAGCTGAAGTGAGAGAAAATAAACTGTTATTTTGGAGTGAACTTTTGGCTGATGATTTTCAGTAACAGCTGTGATGGGAGAATAACCCATGATAATCATTGCACTGTTTCATATCCCATTTCTCTGCTGTTATAATCACTCTGTGACATTGTCGTTGTCTGTGATTGGCTCCCGTGGCGCAGACTTCCTGTTTTTCTGGGGCGTGGTGTTCCTGGTGTCGACCACGCTGGTGGCTGTTATGAAGAAGGAGAACGCCAGGGGACAGCACGGGAGGAAGAAGGTCCGGGAGGAGACGCAGAGCGTCATGGAAACATACAAACTGCTGCTCTCCATCGTCAAGATGCCTGCCGTGTTCACCTTCTGTAGCCTGCTGCTCACTGCTAAGGTACCCGACAGCTTACTGCACCTGACTCACCTTTAACTGACACCCAGTCAGGTTAAACAGGTCCACGGACTGGGGTCACCTTCTGTAGCCTGCTGCTCACTGCTAAGGTACCCGACAGTTTACTGCACCCCAGTCAGGTTAAACAGGTCCACGGACTGGGGTCACCTTCTGTAGCCTGCTGCTCACTGCTATGGTACCCGACAGCTTACTGCACCTGACTCACCTTTAACTGACACCCAGTCAGGTTAAACAGGTCCACGGACTGGGGTCACCTTCTGTAGCCTGCTGCTCACTGCTAAGGTACCCGACAGCTTACAGCACCCCAGTCAGGTTAAACAGGTCCACGGACTGGGGTCACCTTCTGTAGCCTGCAGCTCACTGCTAAGGTACCCGACAGTTTACTGCACCCCAGTCAGGTTAAACAGGTCCACGGACTGGGGTCACCTTCTGTAGCCTGCTGCTCACTGCTAAGGTACCCGACAGTTTACTGCAACCCAGTCAGGTTAAACAGGTCCACGGACTGGGGTCACCTTCTGTAGCCTGCAGCTCACTGCTAAGGTACCCGACAGCTTACAGCACCCCAGTCAGGTTAAACAGGTCCACGGACTGGGGTCACCTTCTGTAGCCTGCTGCTCACTGCTAAGGTACCCGACAGCTTACAGCACCCCAGTCAGGTTAAACAGGTCCACGGACTGGGGTCACCTTCTGTAGCCTGCTGCTCACTGCTAAGGTACCCGACAGCTTACAGCACCCCAGTCAGGTTAAACAGGTCCACGGACTGGGGTCACCTTCTGTAGCCTGCAGCTCACTGCTAAGGTACCCGACAGTTTACTGCAACCCAGTCAGGTTAAACAGGTCCACGGACTGGGGTCACCTTCTGTAGCCTGCAGCTCACTGCTAAGGTACCCGACAGTTTACTGCAACCCAGTCAGGTTAAACAGGTCCACGGACTGGGGTCACCTTCTGTAGCCTGCAGCTCACTGCTAAGGTACCCGACAGCTTACAGCACCCCAGTCAGGTTAAACAGGTCCACGGACTGGGGTCACCTTCTGTAGCCTGCTGCTCACTGCTAAGGTACCCGACAGCTTACTGCACCCCAGTCAGGTTAAACAGGTCCACGGACTGGGGTCACCTTCTGTAGCCTGCAGCTCACTGCTAAGGTACCCGACAGCTTACTGCACCTGACTCACCTTTAACTGACACCCAGTCAGGTTAAACAGGTCCACGGACTGGGGTCACCTTCTGTAGCCTGCTGCTCACTGCTAAGGTACCCGACAGCTTACAGCACCCCAGTCAGGTTAAACAGGTCCACGGACTGGGGTCACCTTCTGTAGCCTGCTGCTCACTGCTAAGGTACCCGACAGCTTACAGCACCTCAGTCAGGTTAAACAGGTCCACGGACTGGGGTCACCTTCTGTAGCCTGCTGCTCACTGCTAAGGTACCCGACAGCTTACAGCACCCCAGTCAGGTTAAACAGGTCCACGGACTGGGGTCACCTTCTGTAGCCTGCAGCTCACTGCTAAGGTACCCGACAGTTTACTGCAACCCAGTCAGGTTAAACAGGTCCACGGACTGGGGTCACCTTCTGTAGCCTGCAGCTCACTGCTAAGGTACCCGACAGTTTACTGCAACCCAGTCAGGTTAAACAGGTCCACGGACTGGGGTCACCTTCTGTAGCCTGCAGCTCACTGCTAAGGTACCCGACAGCTTACAGCACCCCAGTCAGGTTAAACAGGTCCACGGACTGGGGTCACCTTCTGTAGCCTGCTGCTCACTGCTAAGGTACCCGACAGCTTACAGCACCCCAGTCAGGTTAAACAGGTCCACGGACTGGGGTCACCTTCTGTAGCCTGCTGCTCACTGCTAAGGTACCCGACAGCTTACTGCACCCCAGTCAGGTTAAACAGGTCCACGGACTGGGGTCACCTTCTGTAGCCTGCTGCTCACTGCTAAGGTACCCGACAGTTTACTGCACCCCAGTCAGGTTAAACAGGTCCACGGACTGGGGTCACCTTCTGTAGCCTGCTGCTCACTGCTAAGGTACCCGACAGTTTACTGCACCTGACTCACCTTTAACTGACACCCAGTCAGGTTAAACAGGTCCACGGACTGGGGTCACCTTCTGTAGCCTGCAGCTCACTGCTAAGGTACCCGACAGCTTACAGCACCCCAGTCAGGTTAAACAGGTCCACGGACTGGGGTCACCTTCTGTAGCCTGCTGCTCACTGCTAAGGTACCCGACAGCTTACTGCACCCCAGTCAGGTTAAACAGGTCCACGGACTGGGGTCACCTTCTGTAGCCTGCTGCTCACTGCTAAGGTACCCGACAGTTTACTGCACCCCAGTCAGGTTAAACAGGTCCACGGACTGGGGTCACCTTCTGTAGCCTGCAGCTCACTGCTAAGGTACCCGACAGTTTACTGCACCTGACTCACCTTTAACTGACACCCAGTCAGGTTAAACAGGTCCACGGACTGGGGTCACCTTCTGTAGCCTACTGCTCACTGCTAAGGTACCCGACAGCTTACAGCACCCCAGTCAGGTTAAACAGGTCCACGGACTGGGGTCACCTTCTGTAGCCTGCTGCTCACTGCTAAGGTACCCGACAGTTTACTGCACCCCAGTCAGGTTAAACAGGTCCACGGACTGGGGTCACCTTCTGTAGCCTGCTGCTCACTGCTAAGGTACCCGACAGTTTACTGCACCTGACTCACCTTTAACTGACACCCAGTCAAGTTAAACAGGTCCACGGACTGGGGTCACCTTCTGTAGCCTGCTGCTCACTGCTAAGGTACCCGACAGCTTACAGCACCCCAGTCAGGTTAAACAGGTCCACGGACTGGGGTCACCTTCTGTAGCCTGCTGCTCACTGCTAAGGTACCCGACAGCTTACTGCACCTGACTCACCTTTAACTGACACCCAGTCAGGTTAAACAGGTCCACGGACTGGGGTCACCTTCTGTAGCCTGCTGCTCACTGCTAAGGTACCCGACAGTTTACTGCACCCCAGTCAGGTTAAACAGGTCCACGGACTGGGGTCACCTTCTGTAGCCTGCTGCTCACTGCTATGGTACCCGACAGCTTACTGCACCTGACTCACCTTTAACTGACACCCAGTCAGGTTAAACAGGTCCACGGACTGGGGTCACCTTCTGTAGCCTGCTGCTCACTGCTAAGGTACCCGACAGCTTACAGCACCCCAGTCAGGTTAAACAGGTCCACGGACTGGGGTCACCTTCTGTAGCCTGCAGCTCACTGCTAAGGTACCCGACAGTTTACTGCACCCCAGTCAGGTTAAACAGGTCCACGGACTGGGGTCACCTTCTGTAGCCTGCTGCTCACTGCTAAGGTACCCGACAGCTTACAGCACCCCAGTCAGGTTAAACAGGTCCACGGACTGGGGTCACCTTCTGTAGCCTGCAGCTCACTGCTAAGGTACCCGACAGTTTACTGCAACCCAGTCAGGTTAAACAGGTCCACGGACTGGGGTCACCTTCTGTAGCCTGCAGCTCACTGCTAAGGTACCCGACAGTTTACTGCAACCCAGTCAGGTTAAACAGGTCCACGGACTGGGGTCACCTTCTGTAGCCTGCAGCTCACTGCTAAGGTACCCGACAGCTTACAGCACCCCAGTCAGGTTAAACAGGTCCACGGACTGGGGTCACCTTCTGTAGCCTGCTGCTCACTGCTAAGGTACCCGACAGCTTACAGCACCCCAGTCAGGTTAAACAGGTCCACGGACTGGGGTCACCTTCTGTAGCCTGCTGCTCACTGCTAAGGTACCCGACAGCTTACTGCACCCCAGTCAGGTTAAACAGGTCCACGGACTGGGGTCACCTTCTGTAGCCTGCTGCTCACTGCTAAGGTACCCGACAGTTTACTGCACCCCAGTCAGGTTAAACAGGTCCACGGACTGGGGTCACCTTCTGTAGCCTGCTGCTCACTGCTAAGGTACCCGACAGTTTACTGCACCTGACTCACCTTTAACTGACACCCAGTCAGGTTAAACAGGTCCACGGACTGGGGTCACCTTCTGTAGCCTGCAGCTCACTGCTAAGGTACCCGACAGCTTACAGCACCCCAGTCAGGTTAAACAGGTCCACGGACTGGGGTCACCTTCTGTAGCCTGCTGCTCACTGCTAAGGTACCCGACAGCTTACAGCACCCCAGTCAGGTTAAACAGGTCCACGGACTGGGGTCACCTTCTGTAGCCTGCTGCTCACTGCTAAGGTACCCGACAGCTTACTGCACCCCAGTCAGGTTAAACAGGTCCACGGACTGGGGTCACCTTCTGTAGCCTGCTGCTCACTGCTAAGGTACCCGACAGTTTACTGCACCCCAGTCAGGTTAAACAGGTCCACGGACTGGGGTCACCTTCTGTAGCCTGCTGCTCACTGCTAAGGTACCCGACAGTTTACTGCACCTGACTCACCTTTAACTGACACCCAGTCAGGTTAAACAGGTCCACGGACTGGGGTCACCTTCTGTAGCCTACTGCTCACTGCTAAGGTACCCGACAGCTTACAGCACCCCAGTCAGGTTAAACAGGTCCACGGACTGGGGTCACCTTCTGTAGCCTGCTGCTCACTGCTAAGGTACCCGACAGTTTACTGCACCCCAGTCAGGTTAAACAGGTCCACGGACTGGGGTCACCTTCTGTAGCCTGCTGCTCACTGCTAAGGTACCCGACAGTTTACTGCACCTGACTCACCTTTAACTGACACCCAGTCAAGTTAAACAGGTCCACGGACTGGGGTCACCTTCTGTAGCCTGCTGCTCACTGCTAAGGTACCCGACAGCTTACAGCACCCCAGTCAGGTTAAACAGGTCCACGGACTGGGGTCACCTTCTGTAGCCTGCTGCTCACTGCTAAGGTACCCGACAGTTTACTGCAACCCAGTCAGGTTAAACAGGTCCACGGACTGGGGTCACCTTCTGTAGCCTGCAGCTCACTGCTAAGGTACCCGACAGTTTACTGCACCCCAGTCAGGTTAAACAGGTCCACGGACTGGGGTCACCTTCTGTAGCCTGCAGCTCACTGCTAAGGTACCCGACAGTTTACAGCACCCCAGTCAGGTTAAACAGGTCCACGGACTGGGGTCACCTTCTGTAGCCTGCAGCTCACTGCTAAGGTACCCGACAGTTTACTGCAACCCAGTCAGGTTAAACAGGTCCACGGACTGGGATCACCTTCTGTAGCCTGCAGCTCACTGCTAAGGTACCCGACAGTTTACTGCACCCCAGTCAGGTTAAACAGGTCCACGGACTGGGGTCACCTTCTGTAGCCTGCAGCTCACTGCTAAGGTACCCGACAGTTTACTGCAACCCAGTCAGGTTAAACAGGTCCACGGACTGGGGTCACCTTCTGTAGCCTGCAGCTCACTGCTAAGGTACCCGACAGTTTACTGCAACCCAGTCAGGTTAAACAGGTCCACGGACTGGGGTCACCTTCTGTAGCCTGCTGCTCACTGCTAAGGTACCCGACAGTTTACTGCACCTGACTCAACCTTTAACTGACACCCAGTCAGTTACAGTCTGGCTTTCTTAAAGGGATACTTCGGGATTTTGCATATGAATTCCTTTATCTACTCCCTCAGTCTGATGACCTCGTGGATACCATTTTAATGTAGCATGCTAACAGATACCATAGACTTCCAGTCATTGCACTAACGATAGATAGCATTGGCTTTTGAAACTACCTCATAACTTCCTTCATACTGGACACAGAGATGGAATTCATTGCCAACATCCCGAAGTCTCCCTTTAAGAAAGCCAGACTGTCCCACCCTGTTCATCCTCTCCTGCTCACTGTTAAGGTTTATTTACAACATCCCTGCATGCTAGTGCTCTCTGTAACCCAGTCAGGTTAAACAGGTCCACGGGCTGGGGTCACCCTGTGTAGCCTGTCACTCACCTCCGAGGTGACTACATCTAGGTCCACGGACTGGGGTCACCCTGTGTAGCCTGTCACTCACCTCCGAGGTGACTACGTCTAGGTCCACGGACTGGGGTCACCCTGTGTAGCCTGTCATTCACCTCCGAGGTGACTACATCTAGGTCCACGGACTGGGGTCACCCTGTGTAGCCTGTCATTCACCTCCGAGGTGACTACATCTAGGTCCACGGACTGGGGTCACCCTGTGTAGCCTGTCATTCACCTCCGAGGTGACTACATCTAGGTCCACCGACTGGGGTCACCCTGTGTAGCCTGTCATTCACCTCCGAGGTGACTACATCTAGGTCCACGGACTGGGGTCACCCTGTGTAGCCTGTCACTAACCTCCGAGGTGCCCACATCTTAACCAACCTGCCTGGACAACTAGCGTAACTCATCTGCTGTGTCTAACCCCACTCACTGTAAAGGTACCTGTACCTGACTTAGCTGTCTCTGTCCTGTCTGTCTGTCTTTGTCTGTCTCTGTCCTGTCTGTCTTTGTCTGTCTCTGTCTGTCTGTCTGTCTCTGTCCTGTCTGTCTGTCTGTCTGTCTGTCTGTCTGTCTGTCTCTCTGTCTGTATCTGTTTCTGTCTGTCTGTCTCTCTGTCTGTATCTGTCTGTATCTGTTTCTGTCTGTCTGTCTGTCTTTGTCTGTCTCTGTCTGTCTGTCTGTCTGTCTGTCTCTGTCCTGTCTGTCTGTCTGTCTCTCTGTCTGTTTCTGTCTGTCTCTCTGTCTGTATCTGTTTCTGTCTGTCTGTCTCTCTGTCTGTATCTGTCTGTATCTGTTTCTGTCTGTCTGTCTCTCTGTCTGTTTCTGTCTGTCTCTCTGTCTGTATCTGTTTCTGTCTGTCTGTCTCTCTGTCTGTATCTGTCTGTATCTGTTTCTGTCTGTCTGTCTCTCTGTCTGTTTCTGTCTGTCTCTGTCTGTATCTGTTTCTGTCTGTCTCTCTGTCTGTATCTGTCTGTATCTGTATCTGACTGTCTCTGTGTCTGTATCTGTCTGTCTGTCTGTCTGTCTGTCTGTCTGTCTGTCTGTCTGTCTGTGTCTGTCTGTCTGTCTGTCTGTCTGCGTCTGTCTGTCTCTCTGTCTGTGTCTGTCTGTCTCTCTGTCTGTGTCTGTTTCTGTCTGTCTGTCTGTCTGTCTGTCTGTCTGTCTGTCTGTCTGTCTGTGTCTGTCTGTGTCTGTCTGTCTCTCTGTCTGTGTCTGTGTCTGTCTGTCTCTCTGTCTGTGTCTGTTTCTGTCTGTCTGTCTGTCTGTCTGTCTGTCTGTCTGTGTCTGTCTGTCTGTGTCTGTCTGTCTCTCTGTCTGTGTCTGTGTCTGTCTGTCTCTCTGTCTGTGTCTGTTTCTGTCTGTCTGTCTGTCTGTCTGTCTGTCTGTCTGTGTCTGTCTGTCTGTGTCTGTCTGTCTCTCTGTCTGTGTCTGTTTCTGTCTGTCTGTCTGTCTGTCTCCAGATAGGTTTCTCTGCAGCAGATGCAGTGACCGGTCTGAAGCTGGTTGAGGCAGGTGTTCCTAAAGAGCAGCTGGCATTACTGGCAGTCCCCATGGTTCCACTGCAGATACTACTACCTCTCATCATCAGTAAATACACAGCGGGACCACGACCTCTAGACGTCTTCTACAAGGCCTTTCCCTTCAGGTATTCTCTCTCTCACACTCACACACACTCTCTCTCTCTGTCTCTCTCTCTCTCACACTCACACACACTCTCTCTCTCTGTCTCTCTGTCTCGCTCTCTCTCTCTCACACTCACACACACACTCTCTCTGTCTCTCTCTCTCGCTCTCTCTCTCTGTCTCTCCCTCTCTCTCTGTCTCTCTCTGTCTCTCTCTGTCTCTCTCTCTGTCTTTCTCTCTGTCTCTCTCTCTCTCTCTCTCTCTGTCTTTCTCTCTGTCTCTCTCTCTCTCTCACTCACACACTCTCTCTCTCTCACTCACACACACACACACACACACACACACACACACACACACACACACACACACACACACACACACACACACACACACACACACACACACACACACACACACACACACACGCACACACACACACACACACTCTTACATGTGTGTTTTCCTGTGTAGGTTGTTGATAGGTCTGGGGTATGCTGTGTTGGTGTGGTGGACTCCCAGTTTAAAGCAGGAAGGGGGATTCCCCCTCTACTACTACACTATAGTCCTGTTCAGCTACGCACTGCATCAGGTAACACTGTTCACACTATCTATCCATCTCTGTTGTCTCTACTACACTATAGTACTGCATCAGGTAACACTGTTCACACTATCTATCCATCTCTGTTGTCTCTACTACACTATAGTACTGTTGTCTCTACTACACTATAGTACTGTTGTCTCTACTACACTATAGTACTGTTGTATCTACTACACTATAGTACTGTTGTCTCTACTACACTATAGTACTGTTGTCTCTACTACACTATAGTCCTGTTCAGCTACGCACTGCATCAGGTAACACTGTTCACACTATCTATCCATCTCTGTTGTCTCTACTACACTATAGTACTGCATCAGGTAACACTGTTCACACTATCTATCCATCTCTGTTGTCTCTACTACACTATAGTACTGCATCAGGTAACACTGTTCACACTATCTATCCATCTCTGTTGTCTCTACTACACTATAGTACTGTTGTCTCTACTACACTATAGTACTGTTGTCTCTACTACACTATAGTACTGTTGTCTCTACTACACTATAGTACTGCATCAGGTAACACTGTTCACACTATCTATCCATCTCTGTTGTCTCTACTACACTATAGTACTGCATCAGGTATCACTGTTCACACTATCTATCCATCTCTGTTGTCTCTACTACACTATAGTACTGTTGTCTCTACTACACTATAGTACTGTTGTCTCTACTACACTATAGTACTGTTGTATCTACTACACTATAGTACTGTTGTCTCTACTACACTATAGTACTGTTGTCTCTACTACACTATAGTACTGCATCAGGTAATACTGTTCACACTATCTATCCATCTCTGTTGTCTCTACTACCATTTCTCTTCTCTTCTCTCTCTCTCCCCCTTCCTTTCTCTGCTCTCTCTCTCTCTCCCCCTTCCTTTCTCTGCTCTCTCTCCCTCCCTCCCTTTCTCTTCTCTCTCTCTCTCTCCCCCTTCCTTTCTCTGCTCTCTCTCTCTCTCCCCCTTCCTTTCTCTGCTCTCTCTCCCTCCCTCCCTCCCTCCCCTTCTCTTCTCTCTCTCTCCCCCTCCATTTCTCTGCTCTCTCTCCCTCTCCTCCCTTTCTCTGCTTTCTCTCTCCCCCTCCATTTCTCTGCTCTCTCTCTCTCCCTCCCTTTCTCTGCTCTCTCTCTCCCTCCCGTTCTCTGCTCTCTCCCTCACTCCCTCCCTACCCCTGCCTTTCTCTCCTGCTCTTCAATGTGAAATAAGGCCACTATATAACCGCTTGATCCAGCTTGGGACACCACCCACTCCTGCCTTTCCCCTCCTTACCCACAGGTGGCGCTGTACAGCATGTATGTGGCCTGTATGGCTTTCCATGCTAAAGTGAGTGACCCAGTGATCGGTGGGACCTACATGACCCTGCTGAACACGGTCACCAACCTAGGGGGCAATTGGCCCTCCACCCTGGCACTGTGGATGGTTGACCCACTCACCTCTAAGGAGTGCCAGGGAGCCGCCGGACAGAGCTGTGGCTCCTCAGAGGAGGCTGGGGTATGTGAGAGAGAGAATTACCTGACAATTATATCTCATTTATAATGTCGTAGTTCATTGAATAGCTATGATGTGAATTTTTTTGGAAACACTTGTGTTAAAAGTGTCTCTTTCTGTCTCCCTCTCCTCCCCGCTACAGCTGTGTGTAAAGGAGGGCGGTGTGTGTGTGACGTCGTTGGATGGTTACTATGTGGAGTCGGTGGTGTGTGTGTTGATAGGACTAACGTGGTGGGTGTGGCTAGGGAAGAGGATGAGAAGGCTACAGGACCAGAGCCCCGCAGCTTGGAGGTGCAGGATCGGCCAACGACAACGTTCACCCAGCTCCTGACCTGCACAACCCCTTTCCTGACTCCAGCCAGGCCAATCGCCAGACAGCTACAGTCTGATATAAACGCTTCCTCTCTTATCTTTTCCTCTCGCTCACTTTCAGTTGGTCTATGTTGGTCTTTCTCTGTCCCTCACTGTCCCTCTGTCCCTCACTGTCCCTCACTGTCCCTCACTGTCCCTCACTGTCCCTCACTGTCCCTCACTGTCCCTCTCTCACCCTTCTCTGATGACTCTTATCAGTCTCCATTCTTCCCAACCTTCTCTTTCTCTGTCCCTCACTGTCCTTCCCAGTCCCTCTCTCACCCTTCTCTGATGACTCTTATCAGTCTCCATTCTTCCCAACCTTCTCTTTCTCTGTCCCTCACTGTCCTTCCCAGTCCCTCTCTCACCCTTCTCTGATGACTCTTATCAGTCTCCATTCTTCCCAACCTTCTCTTTCTCTGTCCCTCACTGTCCTTCCCAGTCCCTCTCTCACCCTTCTCTGATGACTCTTATCAGTCTCCATTCTTCCCAACCTTCTCTTTCTCTGTCCCTCACTGTCCTTCCCAGTCCCTCTCTCACCCTTCTCTGATGACTCTTATCAGTCTCCATTCTTCCCAACCTTCTCTTTCTCTGTCCCTCACTGTCCTTCCCAGTCCCTCTCTCACCCTTCTCTGATGACTCTTATCAGTCTCCATTCTTCCCAACCTTCTCTTTCTCTGTCCCTCACTGTCCTTCCCAGTCCCTCTCTCACCCTTCTCTGATGACTCTTATCAGTCTCCATTCTTCCCAACCTTCTCTTTCTCTGTCCCTCACTGTCCTTCCCAGTCCCTCTCTCACCCTTCTCTGATGACTCTTATCAGTCTCCATTCTTCCCAACCTTCTCTTTCTCTGTCCCTCACTGTCCTTCCCAGTCCCTCTCTCAACCTTCTCTGATGACTCTTATCAGTCTCCATTCTTCCCAACCTTCTCTTTCTCTGTCCCTCACTGTCCCTCTCAGTCCCTCTCTCACCCTTCTCTGATGACTCTTATCAGTCTCCATTCTTCCCAACCTTCTCTTTCTCTGTCCCTCACTGTCCCTCTGTCCCTCACTGTCCCTCTGTCCCTCACTGTCCTTCCCAGTCCCTCTCTCACCCTTCTCTGATGACTCTTATCAGTCTCCATTCTTCCCAATCTTCTCTGATGACTCTTATCAGTCTCCATTCTTCCCAACCTTCTCTGATGACTCTTATCAGTCTCCATTCTTCCCAACCTTCTCTGATGACTCTTATCAGTCTCCATTCTTCCCAACCTTCTCTTTCTCTGTCCCTCACAGTCCCTCTCAGTCCCTCTCTCAATCTTCTCTGATGACTCTTATCAGTCTCCATTCTTCCCAATCTTCTCTGATGACTCTTATCAGTCTCCATTCTTCCCAACCTTCTCTTTCTCTGTCCCTCACAGTCCCTCTCAGTCCCTCTCTCAATCTTCTCTGATGACTCTTATCAGTCTCCATTCTTCCCAACCTTCTCTGATGACTCTTATCAGTCTCCATTCTTCCCAACCTTCTCTGATGACTTATCCATCTCCCTTCTCTTTCTCTGCCCGGTGTGTGTACATTGTCGTTCAGCACTTATTTCTTTGAAATACCTGTAGCTGTGGTCTGGCTACCACATGACTATGGACCATAACAGTCAACAACAACAGTCCACTTCCTGCTTGTACCATCCACGTCTTCACCAGGACTTCTGCCCCTTCAACTACTTTATGTCCCATTGGAAAGAAAACTAAGAAGGAACTATTGTTCTTGCTAGGGAATATTTACAGTAGACATTTACTCTGGGAAATCGCTGATCCTTCTTCTCGTACCACATTCTCGGTATCTTAAACTTTTTCATTAGACTTGTCATAATTTGTGCCTTTGCTAGGTTCTTCAGATTGTCATTATAAAGTTGGATGACATTTGAAAAGACTTTAATCAATGGTCATCAAAAAGCACACCCACATTAAACGGTGAGATGTCGGCCTGCTTGATTAACAGGTCGAATGTGTCTGTAGCATGGAGTCAGAAATGCCAACTGTATTGTTGACGGGAATCCATAGCCCCTTCGACAGAAATGCCTAAACTATAACAGTACTGTTTTAATAGATGTCTGTCATTTTGGGGATTACAACAGTATTTTTCTCTAAACCAGCAATGAGAGGTCAGAGGTTGTGTGAAAGGGACCAGTCAGGTCCGGATCTGGGATCACTTATAATGGTTCTGTTTGGATTGTGTGATAGAAATGATCATTTTTCTGTGTATTTGTTGAAATGAACAAGAGTTATTTTTATTTTTTTGGGGGGGGGGGGTCTCTGCTGTGTTCCACATCAGGCTGCACAAAAAAACAACATTGATCCATGTGTGGAAACCTGATCATTCAGCTTCTCTGTTTCTCCCTTCATTTCTGTCCCTAACCACAGGTCCAAATTCAGATGCGGCTCAGTTTCTAAATGTGAAAGTCAGGGTTGGGGGGGGGGGGGGGGGGGGGGTAAAATGAGATGATCCTAAATCAGGTGTTTCTCCTTTGTGGGGGACAACAACAACAAAAAAATTGCACACTGAGTTTCCTCACCGATGTAAAGCCTTCATACTGTAAGTGAGTTTCCACACGGATGTAAAGCCTTCATACTGTAAGTGAGTTTCCACACGGATGTAAAGCCTTCATACTGTAAGTGAGTTTCCACACGGATGTAAAGCCTTCATACTGTAAGTGAGTTTCCACACCGATGTAAAGCCTTCATACTGTAAGTGAGTTTCCACACGGATGTAAAGCCTTCATACTGTAAGTGAGTTTCCACACGGATGTAAAGCCTTCATACTGTAAGTGAGTTTCCACACGGATGTAAAGCCTTCATACTGTAAGTGAGTTTCCACACGGATGTAAAGCCTTCATACTGTAAGTGAGTTTCCACACGGATGTAAAGCCTTCATACTGTAAGTGAGTTTCCACACGGATGTAAAGCCTTCATACTGTAAGTGAGTTTCCACACGGATGTAAAGCCTTCATACTGTAAGTGAGTTTCCACACGGATGTAAAGCCTTCATACTGTAAGTGAGTTTCCACACGGATGTAAAGCCTTCATACTGTAAGTGAGTTTCCACACGGATGTAAAGCCTTCATACTGTAAGTGAGTTTCCACACGGATGTAAAGCCTTCATACTGTAAGTGAGTTTCCACACGGATGTAAAGCCTTCATACTGTAAGTGAGTTTCCACACGGATGTAAAGCCTTCATACTGTAAGTGAGTTTCCACACGGATGTAAAGCCTTCATACTGTAAGTGAGTTTCCACACCGATGTAAAGCCTTCATACTGTAAGTGAGTTTCCACACCGATGTAAAGCCTTCATACTGTAAGTGAGTTTCCACACCGATGTAAAGCCTTCATACTGTAAGTGAGTTTCCACACGGATGTAAAGCCTTCATACTGTAAGTGAGTTTCCACACCGATGTAAAGCCTTCATACTGTGAGACTTTTGTTATCCTTGAACATATAGTTTTTAAATTTTCTGTTTATTTTACAACTTGTGATAGTGATGCTGCTGTTTGTACATGGTCTGTGCCAGTACTATTTACAGTTATTTTAATATGACCTATACAACTATACAAGACCAGCATTCACTTACATAAGGAAATGTATGTATACAGTCAGGTCCATAAATATATATATAAAAAAAGTGCTGTAATTCCTACACTGTTCACCTCATTTGGATGTAAAAACCTTCAAATTACAGCTAAAAGTCTGCATTTTCAGCTCATATTCATGATTGAATTTAAACCCCAATATGCTGTGGTTAAACAGCTAAAATAATAATAACTTGGTTAATGTCCAAATATTTATGGACCTTGACTGCAGCTATGATTTGTTTGATTTACTAAATATTTAAATTAAATTAATATTAACTTCTTTTTTTTTCTTTCTTAATTTCAGTTTGTACATTATTTTCCAAGATTACCGCCAGAGAGGGTTTTTAAAAAAAGATTGTTCAGCTATTGACTTTCACATGGAATAGAAATAATTTGTGATGGGTTGCTGAAAAATATTTGATACCCAACACAACAAGAAAAGCTGGTTTTAAACAACCTGCTTTGGTGTTGGAGTTGTCCTTACCCCCTCTGAGGCCAGTGTTCACGTGACCCCTTTTAAGTTTGAAAAAAATCAGACATTACAGGGTGACCGTACCAGAGTTTGGGGTTCAATTCCATTGAAATTCCAGTCAGTTTGGGAAGTACACTAAAATTGCAATCCATTTCTCTTCAGTAGTTCAACGAGGAACATTTGGAATTGACACTTGCTTTACTTTCTAAATCGGTATTATTTTCTACGGAATGGACCCCAACTCTGGACCCTATGGGACTTGTACACATGCTATGCTGTAATATGGTCTGAGAAACTTTTGTACCAACATTCCCAAGATATATATGGAAAATATTGAATACGTGTAAATATATGCACATAGTGGTTTCAAAATGGTTTTGTGTCAGATTACTCCAATAACATACTGTACTTTGTGACACCGTGAGAATGTTTGTACATATCCCACACCTAATTGATGCTATTGCATCATATTTTCTTTCTATACACAACATCTATAACATTCGGTTTAGCAGCAATAGGACTAGATAATGAAACATTAATGAAAACGCCACACCAGACGGTACTGTAGGGTTTTTTGGTCCACGCTACCTACAGTACTTAGTGGGCGGGGCGACTGTTGTAGTCTTTTAGACATGTCAACAACATGCCGGAGTCCAGAAGTGAGGCAGAGACGGACGAGAAAGGAGAAACACCGTCTAAAAATATAATTTCAGTAATTTCTCAGTTCGCTGACGATAATTTAACCATTGTCCGGGTAAGAACCAAATGGGATACAAATGGCAGTTGCAACCATTGAAGGGGATAAGACGGTTCATTCAAATGAGACCGCAGATTAGATGTTAAAATGGAATAAAGATCCAACGTTAGCTAACACATCTTTGGCTAACCTCTATCTGTTTTCTCTTCTAGAACATCAGTACTGGACTAGCAATTGCCGGGGTAATAGTAATATCAAGGAGTATTAAATTGGTACGTACTTTAGCCTATTCATATAACGCAAGCTGTGATGCAGGTATGTTCCACCAGGAGGAGGTAGCGAGTCGAGTTTCACACAAACCCATGTTAAAGACGGGCTAAATTATCTGCCCAATGTCAAGGGAATTATCTCGAAGACGCCAACAGATTGTGGCGTTTTTTTTAAATTTTTTTTACCAAACTGGAGATGAGATGATCCATTCCCCCTTGTTCAATTTAAATGCCATATGGCTGGATAGATCATACGGTCAGGGTCTATTTAGGATGGAGGGTGGCAGTTGATGAGCTATTTGCCTGATGTGTTTATCCTAGTTGATGTTGTTTAGTTAGCATTTTCTTCTTAACCAGATCAACCAGACCACCCCTTGGCGTTAGAAAGGTCTTGCTTATCTGTTGTTGTGTTCAGCTAATACGTCGTTTTGTTTACTTAATAGAATACTAGTAATTGGTTCCAATTTTGTGTTGCCCGAAACAATTATGTCACGGTGACTTCATAGGAAGGTACAGCGTAACAGAGTACAACACGTTGTACTTCCAGCGGTTATGAATGCTTTTCTAACCAGGTCTTTTGTGCCTCACCGCCCATCGTCAGATCTCTAGGTTTGGATTGGCCTCCGAGATCCCAGCGAGGTTCATAGAGAAGAATGTGAGCCTCAGAGGGAGAGTCCAGACCATCACAGAGACGGGACTGGAGGTGGAGCACATCCCCATCTACATCCCTGTCCTCTCTCCCCTGTTGGCTAAAGGTATGGAAGACCCCCTACTGGCTAAAGGTATGGTAGACCCCTGTTGGCTAAAGGTATGGAAGACCCCTACTGGCTAAAGGTATGGTAGACCCCCTACTGGCTAAAGGTATGGTAGACCCCATACTGGCTAAAGGTATGGAAGACCCCCTACTGGCTAAAGGCATGGTAGACCCCCTACTGGCTAAAGGTATGTTAGACCCCTGTTGGCTAAAGGTATGGTAGACCCCCTACTGGCTAAAGGTATGGAAGACCCTTACTGGCTAAAGGTATGGTAGACCCTTACTGGCTAAAGGTATGGAAGACCCCTACTGGCTAAAGGTATGGAAGACCCTTACTGGCTAAAGGTATGGAAGACCCCTACTGGCTAAAGGTATGGAAGACCCTTACTGGCTAAAGGTATGGTAGACCCTTACTGGCTAAAGGTATGGAAGACCCCCTACTGGCTAAAGGTATGGTAGACCCCCTGTTGGCTAAAGGTATGGAAGACCCCCTACTGGCTAAAGGTATGGAAGACCCCCTACTGGCTAAAGGTATGGAAGACCCCCTACTGGCTAAAGGTACAGAAGACCCCTACTGGCTAAAGGTACAGAAGACCCCTACTGGCTAAAGGTATGGAAGACCCCCTACTGGCTAAAGGTATGGTAGACCCCCTGTTGGCTAAAGGTATGGAAGACCCCCTACTGGCTAAAGGTATGGAAGACCCCCTACTGGCTAAAGGTATGGTAGACCCCTACTGGCTAAAGGTATGGAAGACCCCTACTGGCTAAAGGTATGGTAGACCCCTGTTGGCTAAAGGTATGGAAGACCCCCTACTGGCTAAAGGTATGGTAGACCCCTGTTGGCTAAAGGTATGGTAGACCCCCCTATTGGCTAAAGGTATGGTAGACCCCTGTTGGCTAAAGGTATGGTAGACCCCCCTACTGGCTAAAGGTATGGTAGACCCCCTACTGGCTAAAGGTATGGAAGACCCCTGTTGGCTAAAGGTATGGAAGACCCCCTACTGGCTAAAGGTATGGTAGACCCCTGTTGGCTAAAGGTATGGAAGACCCCCTACTGGCTAAAGGTATGGTAGACCCCTGTTGGCTAAAGGTATGGAAGACCCCCTACTGGCTAAAGGTATGGTAGACCCCTGTTGGCTAAAGGTATGGTAGACCCCTACTGGCTAAAGGTATGGTAGACCCCTGTTGGCTAAAGGTATGTTAGACCCCTGTTGGCTAAAGGTATGGTAGACCCCTACTGGCTAAAGGTATGGTAGACCCCCTGTTGGCTAAAGGTATGGTAGACCCCTGTTGGCTAAAGTTATGGTAGACCCCTACTGGCTAAAGGTATGGTAGACACCTGTTGGCTAAAGGTATGGTAGACCCCCTCTGGCTAAAGGTATGGTAGACCCCTACTGGCTAAAGGTATGGTAGACCCCTACTGGCTAAAGGTATGGTAGACCCCTGTTGGCTAAAGGTATGGTAGACCCCCTCTGGCTAAAGGTATGGTAGACCCCTACTGGCTAAAGGTATGGTAGACCCCTACTGGCTAAAGGTATGGTAGACCCCTGCTGGCTAAAGGTATGGTAGACCCCTGCTGGCTAAAGGTATGGTAGACCGCTACTGGCTAAATGTATGGTAGACCCCTGTTGGCTAAAGGTATGGTAGACCCCCTACTGGCTAAAGGTATGGTAGACCCCTACTGGCTAAAGGTATGGTAGACCCCTACTGGCTAAAGGTATGGTAGACCCCTACTGGCTAAAGGTATGGTAGACCCCCTGTTGGCTAAAGGTATGGTAGACCCCTGTTGGCTAAAGTTATGGTAGACCCCTACTGGCTAAAGGTATGGTAGACACCTGTTGGCTAAAGGTATGGTAGACCCCCTCTGGCTAAAGGTATGGTAGACCCCTACTGGCTAAAGGTATGGTAGACCCCTACTGGCTAAAGGTATGGTAGACCCCTGTTGGCTAAAGGTATGGTAGACCCCCTCTGGCTAAAGGTATGGTAGACCCCTACTGGCTAAAGGTATGGTAGACCCCTACTGGCTAAAGGTATGGTAGACCCCTACTGGCTAAAGGTATGGTAGACCCCTGCTGGCTAAAGGTATGGTAGACCCCTGCTGGCTAAAGGTATGGTAGACCGCTACTGGCTAAATGTATGGTAGACCCCTGTTGGCTAAAGGTATGGTAGACCCCCTACTGGCTAAAGGTATGGTAGACCCCTACTGGCTAAAGGTATGGTAGACCCCTACTGGCTAAAGGTATGGTAGACCCCTACTGGCTAAAGGTATGGTAGACCCCCTGTTGGCTAAAGGTATGGAAGACCCCCTACTGGCTAAAGGTATGGAAGACCCCCTACTGGCTAAAGGTATGGAAGACCCCCTACTGGCTAAAGGTACAGAAGACCCCTACTGGCTAAAGGTACAGAAGACCCCTACTGGCTAAAGGTATGGAAGACCCCCTACTGGCTAAAGGTATGGTAGACCCCCTACTGGCTAAAGGTATGGAAGACCCCCTACTGGCTAAAGGTATGGTAGACCCCTACTGGCTAAAGGTATGGAAGACCCCTACTGGCTAAAGGTATGGTAGACCCCTGTTGGCTAAAGGTATGGAAGACCCCCTACTGGCTAAAGGTATGGTAGACCCCTGTTGGCTAAAGGTATGGTAGACCCCCCTATTGGCTAAAGGTATGGTAGACCCCTGTTGGCTAAAGGTATGGTAGACCCCCCTACTGGCTAAAGGTATGGTAGACCCCCTACTGGCTAAAGGTATGGAAGACCCCTACTGGCTAAAGGTATGGAAGACCCCCTACTGGCTAAAGGTATGGAAGACCCCCTGTTGGCTAAAGGTATGGAAGACCCCCTACTGGCTAAAGGTATGGTAGACCCCTGTTGGCTAAAGGTATGGAAGACCCCCTACTGGCTAAAGGTATGGTAGACCCCTGTTGGCTAAAGGTATGGTAGACCCCTACTGGCTAAAGGTATGGTAGACCCCTGTTGGCTAAAGGTATGTTAGACCCCTGTTGGCTAAAGGTATGGTAGACCCCCTACTGGCTAAAGGTATGGTAGACCCCTACTGGCTAAAGGTATGGTAGACCCCTACTGGCTAAAGGTATGGTAGACCCCTACTGGCTAAAGGTATGGTAGACCCCCTGTTGGCTAAAGTTATGGTAGACCCCTACTGGCTAAAGGTATGGTAGACACCTGTTGGCTAAAGGTATGGTAGACCCCCTACTGGCTAAAGGTATGGTAGACCCCTACTGGCTAAAGGTATGGTAGACCCCTACTGGCTAAAGGTATGGTAGACCCCCTGTTGGCTAAAGGTATGGTAGACCCCTGTTGGCTAAAGTTATGGTAGACCCCTACTGGCTAAAGGTATGGTAGACACCTGTTGGCTAAAGGTATGGTAGACCCCCTCTGGCTAAAGGTATGGTAGACCCCTACTGGCTAAAGGTATGGTAGACCCCTACTGGCTAAAGGTATGGTAGACCCCTGTTGGCTAAAGGTATGGTAGACCCCCTCTGGCTAAAGGTATGGTAGACCCCTACTGGCTAAAGGTATGGTAGACCCCTACTGGCTAAAGGTATGGTAGACCCCTGCTGGCTAAAGGTATGGAAGACCCCCTACTGGCTAAAGGTATGGTAGACCCCTGTTGGCTAAAGGTATGGTAGACCCCTACTGGCTAAAGGTATGGTAGACCCCTGTTGGCTAAAGGTATGTTAGACCCCTGTTGGCTAAAGGTATGGTAGACCCCCTACTGGCTAAAGGTATGGTAGACCCCTACTGGCTAAAGGTATGGTAGACCCCTACTGGCTAAAGGTATGGTAGACCCCCTGTTGGCTAAAGGTATGGTAGACCCCTGTTGGCTAAAGTTATGGTAGACCCCTACTGGCTAAAGGTATGGTAGACACCTGTTGGCTAAAGGTATGGTAGACCCCCTCTGGCTAAAGGTATGGTAGACCCCTACTGGCTAAAGGTATGGTAGACCCCTACTGGCTAAAGGTATGGTAGACCCCTGTTGGCTAAAGGTATGGTAGACCCCCTCTGGCTAAAGGTATGGTAGACCCCTACTGGCTAAAGGTATGGTAGACCCCTACTGGCTAAAGGTATGGTAGACCCCTGCTGGCTAAAGGTATGGTAGACCCCTGCTGGCTAAAGGTATGGTAGACCGCTACTGGCTAAATGTATGGTAGACCCCTGTTGGCTAAAGGTATGGTAGACCCCCTACTGGCTAAAGGTATGGTAGACCCCTACTGGCTAAAGGTATGGTAGACCCCTACTGGCTAAAGGTATGGTAGACCCCTACTGGCTAAAGGTATGGTAGACCCCTACTGGCTAAAGGTATGGAAGACCCCTACTGGCTAAAGGTATGGTAGACCCCTGTTGGCTAAAGGTATGGAAGACCCCCTACTGGCTAAAGGTATGGTAGACCCCTGTTGGCTAAAGGTATGGTAGACCCCCCTATTGGCTAAAGGTATGGTAGACCCCTGTTGGCTAAAGGTATGGTAGACCCCCCTACTGGCTAAAGGTATGGTAGACCCCCTACTGGCTAAAGGTATGGAAGACCCCTGTTGGCTAAAGGTATGGAAGACCCCCTACTGGCTAAAGGTATGGTAGACCCCTGTTGGCTAAAGGTATGGAAGACCCCCTACTGGCTAAAGGTATGGTAGACCCCTGTTGGCTAAAGGTATGGAAGACCCCCTACTGGCTAAAGGTATGGTAGACCCCTGTTGGCTAAAGGTATGGTAGACCCCTACTGGCTAAAGGTATGGTAGACCCCTGTTGGCTAAAGGTATGTTAGACCCCTGTTGGCTAAAGGTATGGTAGACCCCTACTGGCTAAAGGTATGGTAGACCCCTACTGGCTAAAGGTATGGTAGACCCCTACTGGCTAAAGGTATGGTAGACCCCCTCTGGCTAAAGTTATGGTAGACCCCTACTGGCTAAAGGTATGGTAGACACCTGTTGGCTAAAGGTATGGTAGACCCCCTCTGGCTAAAGGTATGGTAGACCCCTACTGGCTAAAGGTATGGTAGACCCCTACTGGCTAAAGGTATGGTAGACCCCTGTTGGCTAAAGGTATGGTAGACCCCCTCTGGCTAAAGGTATGGTAGACCCCTACTGGCTAAAGGTATGGTAGACCCCTACTGGCTAAAGGTATGGTAGACCCCTGCTGGCTAAAGGTATGGTAGACCCCTGCTGGCTAAAGGTATGGTAGACCGCTACTGGCTAAATGTATGGTAGACCCCTGTTGGCTAAAGGTATGGTAGACCCCCTACTGGCTAAAGGTATGGTAGACCCCTACTGGCTAAAGGTATGGTAGACCCCTACTGGCTAAAGGTATGGTAGACCCCTACTGGCTAAAGGTATGGTAGACCCCCTGTTGGCTAAAGGTATGGTAGACCCCTGTTGGCTAAAGTTATGGTAGACCCCTACTGGCTAAAGGTATGGTAGACACCTGTTGGCTAAAGGTATGGTAGACCCCCTCTGGCTAAAGGTATGGTAGACCCCTACTGGCTAAAGGTATGGTAGACCCCTACTGGCTAAAGGTATGGTAGACCCCTGTTGGCTAAAGGTATGGTAGACCCCCTCTGGCTAAAGGTATGGTAGACCCCTACTGGCTAAAGGTATGGTAGACCCCTACTGGCTAAAGGTATGGTAGACCCCTGCTGGCTAAAGGTATGGTAGACCCCTGCTGGCTAAAGGTATGGTAGACCGCTACTGGCTAAATGTATGGTAGACCCCTGTTGGCTAAAGGTATGGTAGACCCCCTACTGGCTAAAGGTATGGTAGACCCCTACTGGCTAAAGGTATGGTAGACCCCTACTGGCTAAAGGTATGGTAGACCCCTACTGGCTAAAGGTATGGTAGACCCCCTGTTGGCTAAAGGTATGGAAGACCCCCTACTGGCTAAAGGTATGGAAGACCCCCTACTGGCTAAAGGTATGGAAGACCCCCTACTGGCTAAAGGTACAGAAGACCCCTACTGGCTAAAGGTATGGAAGACCCCCTACTGGCTAAAGGTATGGTAGACCCCCTGTTGGCTAAAGGTATGGAAGACCCCCTACTGGCTAAAGGTATGGAAGACCCCCTACTGGCTAAAGGTATGGTAGACCCCTACTGGCTAAAGGTATGGAAGACCCCTACTGGCTAAAGGTATGGTAGACCCCTGTTGGCTAAAGGTATGGAAGACCCCCTACTGGCTAAAGGTATGGTAGACCCCTGTTGGCTAAAGGTATGGTAGACCCCCCTATTGGCTAAAGGTATGGTAGACCCCTGTTGGCTAAAGGTATGGTAGACCCCCCTACTGGCTAAAGGTATGGTAGACCCCCTACTGGCTAAAGGTATGGAAGACCCCTGTTGGCTAAAGGTATGGAAGACCCCCTACTGGCTAAAGGTATGGAAGACCCCCTGTTGGCTAAAGGTATGGAAGACCCCCTACTGGCTAAAGGTATGGTAGACCCCTGTTGGCTAAAGGTATGGAAGACCCCCTACTGGCTAAAGGTATGGTAGACCCCTGTTGGCTAAAGGTATGTTAGACCCCTGTTGGCTAAAGGTATGGTAGACCCCCTACTGGCTAAAGGTATGGTAGACCCCTACTGGCTAAAGGTATGGTAGACCCCTACTGGCTAAAGGTATGGTAGACCCCTACTGGCTAAAGGTATGGTAGACCCCCTGTTGGCTAAAGTTATGGTAGACCCCTACTGGCTAAAGGTATAGTAGACACCTGTTGGCTAAAGGTATGGTAGACCCCCTACTGGCTAAAGGTATGGTAGACCCCTACTGGCTAAAGGTATGGTAGACCCCTACTGGCTAAAGGTATGGTAGACCCCTACTGGCTAAAGGTATGGTAGACCCCCTGTTGGCTAAAGGTATGGTAGACCCCTGTTGGCTAAAGTTATGGTAGACCCCTACTGGCTAAAGGTATGGTAGACACCTGTTGGCTAAAGGTATGGTAGACCCCCTCTGGCTAAAGGTATGGTAGACCCCTACTGGCTAAAGGTATAGTAGACCCCTACTGGCTAAAGGTATGGTAGACCCCTGTTGGCTAAAGGTATGGTAGACCCCCTCTGGCTAAAGGTATGGTAGACCCCTACTGGCTAAAGGTATGGTAGACCCCTACTGGCTAAAGGTATGGTAGACCCCTGCTGGCTAAAGGTATGGTAGACCCCCCTATTGGCTAAAGGTATGGTAGACCCCTGTTGGCTAAAGGTATGGTAGACCCCCCTACTGGCTAAAGGTATGGTAGACCCCCTACTGGCTAAAGGTATGGAAGACCCCTGTTGGCTAAAGGTATGGAAGACCCCCTACTGGCTAAAGGTATGGAAGACCCCCTGTTGGCTAAAGGTATGGAAGACCCCCTACTGGCTAAAGGTATGGTAGACCCCTGTTGGCTAAAGGTATGGAAGACCCCCTACTGGCTAAAGGTATGGTAGACCCCTGTTGGCTAAAGGTATGGTAGACCCCTACTGGCTAAAGGTATGGTAGACCCCTGTTGGCTAAAGGTATGTTAGACCCCTGTTGGCTAAAGGTATGGTAGACCCCCTACTGGCTAAAGGTATGGTAGACCCCTACTGGCTAAAGGTATGGTAGACCCCTACTGGCTAAAGGTATGGTAGACCCCCTGTTGGCTAAAGGTATGGTAGACCCCTGTTGGCTAAAGTTATGGTAGACCCCTACTGGCTAAAGGTATGGTAGACACCTGTTGGCTAAAGGTATGGTAGACCCCCTCTGGCTAAAGGTATGGTAGACCCCTACTGGCTAAAGGTATGGTAGACCCCTGTTGGCTAAAGGTATGGAAGACCCCCTACTGGCTAAAGGTATGGTAGACCCCTGTTGGCTAAAGGTATGGTAGACCCCTACTGGCTAAAGGTATGGTAGACCCCTGTTGGCTAAAGGTATGTTAGACCCCTGTTGGCTAAAGGTATGGTAGACCCCTACTGGCTAAAGGTATGGTAGACCCCTACTGGCTAAAGGTATGGTAGACCCCCTGTTGGCTAAAGGTATGGTAGACCCCTGTTGGCTAAAGTTATGGTAGACCCCTACTGGCTAAAGGTATGGTAGACACCTGTTGGCTAAAGGTATGGTAGACCCCCTCTGGCTAAAGGTATGGTAGACCCCTACTGGCTAAAGGTATGGTAGACCCCTACTGGCTAAAGGTATGGTAGACCCCTGTTGGCTAAAGGTATGGTAGACCCCCTCTGGCTAAAGGTATGGTAGACCCCTACTGGCTAAAGGTATGGTAGACCCCTACTGGCTAAAGGTATGGTAGACCCCCTCTGGCTAAAGGTATGGTAGACCCCTACTGGCTAAAGGTATAGTAGACCCCTACTGGCTAAAGGTATGGTAGACCCCTGTTGGCTAAAGGTATGGTAGACCCCCTCTGGCTAAAGGTATGGTAGACCCCTACTGGCTAAAGGTATGGTAGACCCCTACTGGCTAAAGGTATGGTAGACCCCTGCTGGCTAAAGGTATGGTAGACCCCCCTATTGGCTAAAGGTATGGTAGACCCCTGTTGGCTAAAGGTATGGTAGACCCCCCTACTGGCTAAAGGTATGGTAGACCCCCTACTGGCTAAAGGTATGGAAGACCCCTGTTGGCTAAAGGTATGGAAGACCCCCTACTGGCTAAAGGTATGGAAGACCCCCTGTTGGCTAAAGGTATGGAAGACCCCCTACTGGCTAAAGGTATGGTAGACCCCTGTTGGCTAAAGGTATGGAAGACCCCCTACTGGCTAAAGGTATGGTAGACCCCTGTTGGCTAAAGGTATGGTAGACCCCTACTGGCTAAAGGTATGGTAGACCCCTGTTGGCTAAAGGTATGTTAGACCCCTGTTGGCTAAAGGTATGGTAGACCCCCTACTGGCTAAAGGTATGGTAGACCCCTACTGGCTAAAGGTATGGTAGACCCCTACTGGCTAAAGGTATGGTAGACCCCCTGTTGGCTAAAGGTATGGTAGACCCCTGTTGGCTAAAGTTATGGTAGACCCCTACTGGCTAAAGGTATGGTAGACACCTGTTGGCTAAAGGTATGGTAGACCCCCTCTGGCTAAAGGTATGGTAGACCCCTACTGGCTAAAGGTATGGTAGACCCCTGTTGGCTAAAGGTATGGAAGACCCCCTACTGGCTAAAGGTATGGTAGACCCCTGTTGGCTAAAGGTATGGTAGACCCCTACTGGCTAAAGGTATGGTAGACCCCTGTTGGCTAAAGGTATGTTAGACCCCTGTTGGCTAAAGGTATGGTAGACCCCTACTGGCTAAAGGTATGGTAGACCCCTACTGGCTAAAGGTATGGTAGACCCCCTGTTGGCTAAAGGTATGGTAGACCCCTGTTGGCTAAAGTTATGGTAGACCCCTACTGGCTAAAGGTATGGTAGACACCTGTTGGCTAAAGGTATGGTAGACCCCCTCTGGCTAAAGGTATGGTAGACCCCTACTGGCTAAAGGTATGGTAGACCCCTACTGGCTAAAGGTATGGTAGACCCCTGTTGGCTAAAGGTATGGAAGACCCCCTGTTGGCTAAAGGTATGGAAGACCCCCTACTGGCTAAAGGTATGGTAGACCCCTGTTGGCTAAAGGTATGGAAGACCCCCTACTGGCTAAAGGTATGGTAGACCCCTGTTGGCTAAAGGTATGGTAGACCCCTACTGGCTAAAGGTATGGTAGACCCCTGTTGGCTAAAGGTATGTTAGACCCCTGTTGGCTAAAGGTATGGTAGACCCCCTACTGGCTAAAGGTATGGTAGACCCCTACTGGCTAAAGGTATGGTAGACCCCTACTGGCTAAAGGTATGGTAGACCCCCTGTTGGCTAAAGGTATGGTAGACCCCTGTTGGCTAAAGTTATGGTAGACCCCTACTGGCTAAAGGTATGGTAGACACCTGTTGGCTAAAGGTATGGTAGACCCCCTCTGGCTAAAGGTATGGTAGACCCCTACTGGCTAAAGGTATGGTAGACCCCTGTTGGCTAAAGGTATGGAAGACCCCCTACTGGCTAAAGGTATGGTAGACCCCTGTTGGCTAAAGGTATGGTAGACCCCTACTGGCTAAAGGTATGGTAGACCCCTGTTGGCTAAAGGTATGTTAGACCCCTGTTGGCTAAAGGTATGGTAGACCCCTACTGGCTAAAGGTATGGTAGACCCCTACTGGCTAAAGGTATGGTAGACCCCCTGTTGGCTAAAGGTATGGTAGACCCCTGTTGGCTAAAGTTATGGTAGACCCCTACTGGCTAAAGGTATGGTAGACACCTGTTGGCTAAAGGTATGGTAGACCCCCTCTGGCTAAAGGTATGGTAGACCCCTACTGGCTAAAGGTATGGTAGACCCCTACTGGCTAAAGGTATGGTAGACCCCTGTTGGCTAAAGGTATGGTAGACCCCCTCTGGCTAAAGGTATGGTAGACCCCTACTGGCTAAAGGTATGGTAGACCCCTACTGGCTAAAGGTATGGTAGACCCCCTCTGGCTAAAGGTATGGTAGACCCCTACTGGCTAAAGGTATAGTAGACCCCTACTGGCTAAAGGTATGGTAGACCCCTGTTGGCTAAAGGTATGGTAGACCCCCTCTGGCTAAAGGTATGGTAGACCCCTACTGGCTAAAGGTATGGTAGACCCCTACTGGCTAAAGGTATGGTAGACCCCTGCTGGCTAAAGGTATGGTAGACCCCCCTATTGGCTAAAGGTATGGTAGACCCCTGTTGGCTAAAGGTATGGTAGACCCCCCTACTGGCTAAAGGTATGGTAGACCCCCTACTGGCTAAAGGTATGGAAGACCCCTGTTGGCTAAAGGTATGGAAGACCCCCTACTGGCTAAAGGTATGGAAGACCCCCTGTTGGCTAAAGGTATGGAAGACCCCCTACTGGCTAAAGGTATGGTAGACCCCTGTTGGCTAAAGGTATGGAAGACCCCCTACTGGCTAAAGGTATGGTAGACCCCTGTTGGCTAAAGGTATGGTAGACCCCTACTGGCTAAAGGTATGGTAGACCCCTGTTGGCTAAAGGTATGTTAGACCCCTGTTGGCTAAAGGTATGGTAGACCCCCTACTGGCTAAAGGTATGGTAGACCCCTACTGGCTAAAGGTATGGTAGACCCCTACTGGCTAAAGGTATGGTAGACCCCCTGTTGGCTAAAGGTATGGTAGACCCCTGTTGGCTAAAGTTATGGTAGACCCCTACTGGCTAAAGGTATGGTAGACACCTGTTGGCTAAAGGTATGGTAGACCCCCTCTGGCTAAAGGTATGGTAGACCCCTACTGGCTAAAGGTATGGTAGACCCCTGTTGGCTAAAGGTATGGAAGACCCCCTACTGGCTAAAGGTATGGTAGACCCCTGTTGGCTAAAGGTATGGTAGACCCCTACTGGCTAAAGGTATGGTAGACCCCTGTTGGCTAAAGGTATGTTAGACCCCTGTTGGCTAAAGGTATGGTAGACCCCTACTGGCTAAAGGTATGGTAGACCCCTACTGGCTAAAGGTATGGTAGACCCCCTGTTGGCTAAAGGTATGGTAGACCCCTGTTGGCTAAAGTTATGGTAGACCCCTACTGGCTAAAGGTATGGTAGACACCTGTTGGCTAAAGGTATGGTAGACCCCCTCTGGCTAAAGGTATGGTAGACCCCTACTGGCTAAAGGTATGGTAGACCCCTACTGGCTAAAGGTATGGTAGACCCCTGTTGGCTAAAGGTATGGTAGACCCCCTCTGGCTAAAGGTATGGTAGACCCCTACTGGCTAAAGGTATGGTAGACCCCTACTGGCTAAAGGTATGGTAGACCCCTGCTGGCTAAAGGTATGGTAGACCCCTGCTGGCTAAAGGTATGGTAGACCGCTACTGGCTAAATGTATGGTAGACCCCTGTTGGCTAAAGGTATGGTAGACCCCCTACTGGCTAAAGGTATGGTAGACCCCTACTGGCTAAAGGTATGGTAGACCCCTACTGGCTAAAGGTATGGTAGACCCCCTGTTGGCTAAAGGTATGGTAGACCCCTGTTGGCTAAAGTTATGGTAGACCCCTACTGGCTAAAGGTATGGTAGACACCTGTTGGCTAAAGGTATGGTAGACCCCCTCTGGCTAAAGGTATGGTAGACCCCTACTGGCTAAAGGTATGGTAGACCCCTACTGGCTAAAGGTATGGTAGACCCCTGTTGGCTAAAGGTATGGTAGACCCCCTCTGGCTAAAGGTATGGTAGACCCCTACTGGCTAAAGGTATGGTAGACCCCTACTGGCTAAAGGTATGGTAGACCCCTGCTGGCTAAAGGTATGGTAGACCCCTGCTGGCTAAAGGTATGGTAGACCGCTACTGGCTAAATGTATGGTAGACCCCTGTTGGCTAAAGGTATGGTAGACCCCCTACTGGCTAAAGGTATGGTAGACCCCTACTGGCTAAAGGTATGGTAGACCCCTACTGGCTAAAGGTATGGTAGACCCCTACTGGCTAAAGGTATGGTAGACCCCTACTGGCTAAAGGTATGGTAGACCCCCTGTTGGCTAAAGGTATGGAAGACCCCCTACTGGCTAAAGGTATGGAAGACCCCCTACTGGCTAAAGGTATGGAAGACCCCCTACTGGCTAAAGGTACAGAAGACCCCTACTGGCTAAAGGTATGGAAGACCCCCTACTGGCTAAAGGTATGGTAGACCCCCTGTTGGCTAAAGGTATGGAAGACCCCCTACTGGCTAAAGGTATGGAAGACCCCCTACTGGCTAAAGGTATGGTAGACCCCTACTGGCTAAAGGTATGGAAGACCCCTACTGGCTAAAGGTATGGTAGACCCCTGTTGGCTAAAGGTATGGAAGACCCCCTACTGGCTAAAGGTATGGTAGACCCCTGTTGGCTAAAGGTATGGTAGACCCCCCTATTGGCTAAAGGTATGGTAGACCCCTGTTGGCTAAAGGTATGGTAGACCCCCCTACTGGCTAAAGGTATGGTAGACCCCCTACTGGCTAAAGGTATGGAAGACCCCTGTTGGCTAAAGGTATGGAAGACCCCCTACTGGCTAAAGGTATGGAAGACCCCCTGTTGGCTAAAGGTATGGAAGACCCCCTACTGGCTAAAGGTATGGTAGACCCCTGTTGGCTAAAGGTATGGAAGACCCCCTACTGGCTAAAGGTATGGTAGACCCCTGTTGGCTAAAGGTATGGAAGACCCCCTACTGGCTAAAGGTATGGTAGACCCCCTACTGGCTAAAGGTATGGAAGACCCCTGTTGGCTAAAGGTATGGAAGACCCCCTACTGGCTAAAGGTATGGAAGACCCCCTGTTGGCTAAAGGTATGGAAGACCCCCTACTGGCTAAAGGTATGGTAGACCCCTGTTGGCTAAAGGTATGGAAGACCCCCTACTGGCTAAAGGTATGGTAGACCCCTGTTGGCTAAAGGTATGGTAGACCCCTACTGGCTAAAGGTATGGTAGACCCCTGTTGGCTAAAGGTATGTTAGACCCCTGTTGGCTAAAGGTATGGTAGACCCCCTACTGGCTAAAGGTATGGTAGACCCCTACTGGCTAAAGGTATGGTAGACCCCTACTGGCTAAAGGTATGGTAGACCCCCTGTTGGCTAAAGGTATGGTAGACCCCTGTTGGCTAAAGTTATGGTAGACCCCTACTGGCTAAAGGTATGGTAGACACCTGTTGGCTAAAGGTATGGTAGACCCCCTCTGGCTAAAGGTATGGTAGACCCCTACTGGCTAAAGGTATGGTAGACCCCTGTTGGCTAAAGGTATGGAAGACCCCCTACTGGCTAAAGGTATGGTAGACCCCTGTTGGCTAAAGGTATGGTAGACCCCTACTGGCTAAAGGTATGGTAGACCCCTGTTGGCTAAAGGTATGTTAGACCCCTGTTGGCTAAAGGTATGGTAGACCCCTACTGGCTAAAGGTATGGTAGACCCCTACTGGCTAAAGGTATGGTAGACCCCCTGTTGGCTAAAGGTATGGTAGACCCCTGTTGGCTAAAGTTATGGTAGACCCCTACTGGCTAAAGGTATGGTAGACACCTGTTGGCTAAAGGTATGGTAGACCCCCTCTGGCTAAAGGTATGGTAGACCCCTACTGGCTAAAGGTATGGTAGACCCCTACTGGCTAAAGGTATGGTAGACCCCTGTTGGCTAAAGGTATGGTAGACCCCCTCTGGCTAAAGGTATGGTAGACCCCTACTGGCTAAAGGTATGGTAGACCCCTACTGGCTAAAGGTATGGTAGACCCCCTCTGGCTAAAGGTATGGTAGACCCCTACTGGCTAAAGGTATAGTAGACCCCTACTGGCTAAAGGTATGGTAGACCCCTGTTGGCTAAAGGTATGGTAGACCCCTGTTGGCTAAAGGTATGGTAGACCCCCTCTGGCTAAAGGTATGGTAGACCCCTACTGGCTAAAGGTATGGTAGACCCCTACTGGCTAAAGGTATGGTAGACCCCTGCTGGCTAAAGGTATGGTAGACCCCCCTATTGGCTAAAGGTATGGTAGACCCCTGTTGGCTAAAGGTATGGTAGACCCCCCTACTGGCTAAAGGTATGGTAGACCCCCTACTGGCTAAAGGTATGGAAGACCCCTGTTGGCTAAAGGTATGGAAGACCCCCTACTGGCTAAAGGTATGGAAGACCCCCTGTTGGCTAAAGGTATGGAAGACCCCCTACTGGCTAAAGGTATGGTAGACCCCTGTTGGCTAAAGGTATGGAAGACCCCCTACTGGCTAAAGGTATGGTAGACCCCTGTTGGCTAAAGGTATGGTAGACCCCTACTGGCTAAAGGTATGGTAGACCCCTGTTGGCTAAAGGTATGTTAGACCCCTGTTGGCTAAAGGTATGGTAGACCCCCTACTGGCTAAAGGTATGGTAGACCCCTACTGGCTAAAGGTATGGTAGACCCCTACTGGCTAAAGGTATGGTAGACCCCCTGTTGGCTAAAGGTATGGTAGACCCCTGTTGGCTAAAGTTATGGTAGACCCCTACTGGCTAAAGGTATGGTAGACACCTGTTGGCTAAAGGTATGGTAGACCCCCTCTGGCTAAAGGTATGGTAGACCCCTACTGGCTAAAGGTATGGTAGACCCCTACTGGCTAAAGGTATGGTAGACCCCTGTTGGCTAAAGGTATGGTAGACCCCCTCTGGCTAAAGGTATGGTAGACCCCTACTGGCTAAAGGTATGGTAGACCCCTACTGGCTAAAGGTATGGTAGACCCCTGCTGGCTAAAGGTATGGTAGACCCCTGCTGGCTAAAGGTATGGTAGACCGCTACTGGCTAAATGTATGGTAGACCCCTGTTGGCTAAAGGTATGGTAGACCCCCTACTGGCTAAAGGTATGGTAGACCCCTACTGGCTAAAGGTATGGTAGACCCCTACTGGCTAAAGGTATGGTAGACCCCTACTGGCTAAAGGTATGGTAGACCCCCTGTTGGCTAAAGGTATGGAAGACCCCCTACTGGCTAAAGGTATGGAAGACCCCCTACTGGCTAAAGGTATGGAAGACCCCCTACTGGCTAAAGGTACAGAAGACCCCTACTGGCTAAAGGTACAGAAGACCCCTACTGGCTAAAGGTATGGAAGACCCCCTACTGGCTAAAGGTATGGTAGACCCCCTGTTGGCTAAAGGTATGGAAGACCCCCTACTGGCTAAAGGTATGGAAGACCCCCTACTGGCTAAAGGTATGGTAGACCCCTACTGGCTAAAGGTATGGAAGACCCCTACTGGCTAAAGGTATGGTAGACCCCTGTTGGCTAAAGGTATGGTAGACCCCCCTACTGGCTAAAGGTATGGTAGACCCCCTACTGGCTAAAGGTATGGAAGACCCCTGTTGGCTAAAGGTATGGAAGACCCCCTACTGGCTAAAGGTATGGTAGACCCCCTGTTGGCTAAAGGTATGGAAGACCCCCTACTGGCTAAAGGTATGGAAGACCCCCTACTGGCTAAAGGTATGGAAGACCCCCTACTGGCTAAAGGTACAGAAGACCCCTACTGGCTAAAGGTACAGAAGACCCCTACTGGCTAAAGGTATGGAAGACCCCCTACTGGCTAAAGGTATGGTAGACCCCCTGTTGGCTAAAGGTATGGAAGACCCCCTACTGGCTAAAGGTATGGAAGACCCCCTACTGGCTAAAGGTATGGTAGACCCCTACTGGCTAAAGGTATGGTAGACCCCCCTATTGGCTAAAGGTATGGTAGACCCCTGTTGGCTAAAGGTATGGTAGACCCCCCTACTGGCTAAAGGTATGGTAGACCCCCTACTGGCTAAAGGTATGGAAGACCCCTGTTGGCTAAAGGTATGGAAGACCCCCTACTGGCTAAAGGTATGGAAGACCCCCTGTTGGCTAAAGGTATGGAAGACCCCCTACTGGCTAAAGGTATGGTAGACCCCTGTTGGCTAAAGGTATGGAAGACCCCCTACTGGCTAAAGGTATGGTAGACCCCTGTTGGCTAAAGGTATGGTAGACCCCTACTGGCTAAAGGTATGGTAGACCCCTGTTGGCTAAAGGTATGTTAGACCCCTGTTGGCTAAAGGTATGGTAGACCCCCTACTGGCTAAAGGTATGGTAGACCCCTACTGGCTAAAGGTATGGTAGACCCCTACTGGCTAAAGGTATGGTAGACCCCTACTGGCTAAAGGTATGGTAGACCCCCTGTTGGCTAAAGGTATGGTAGACCCCTGTTGGCTAAAGTTATGGTAGACCCCTACTGGCTAAAGGTATGGTAGACACCTGTTGGCTAAAGGTATGGTAGACCCCCTACTGGCTAAAGGTATGGTAGACCCCTACTGGCTAAAGGTATGGTAGACCCCTACTGGCTAAAGGTATGGTAGACCCCTACTGGCTAAAGGTATGGTAGACCCCCTGTTGGCTAAAGGTATGGTAGACCCCTGTTGGCTAAAGTTATGGTAGACCCCTACTGGCTAAAGGTATGGTAGACACCTGTTGGCTAAAGGTATGGTAGACCCCCTCTGGCTAAAGGTATGGTAGACCCCTACTGGCTAAAGGTATGGTAGACCCCTACTGGCTAAAGGTATGGTAGACCCCTGTTGGCTAAAGGTATGGTAGACCCCCTCTGGCTAAAGGTATGGTAGACCCCTACTGGCTAAAGGTATGGTAGACCCCTACTGGCTAAAGGTATGGTAGACCCCTGCTGGCTAAAGGTATGGTAGACCCCCCTATTGGCTAAAGGTATGGTAGACCCCTGTTGGCTAAAGGTATGGTAGACCCCCCTACTGGCTAAAGGTATGGTAGACCCCCTACTGGCTAAAGGTATGGAAGACCCCTGTTGGCTAAAGGTATGGAAGACCCCCTACTGGCTAAAGGTATGGAAGACCCCCTGTTGGCTAAAGGTATGGAAGACCCCCTACTGGCTAAAGGTATGGTAGACCCCTGTTGGCTAAAGGTATGGAAGACCCCCTACTGGCTAAAGGTATGGTAGACCCCTGTTGGCTAAAGGTATGGTAGACCCCTACTGGCTAAAGGTATGGTAGACCCCTGTTGGCTAAAGGTATGTTAGACCCCTGTTGGCTAAAGGTATGGTAGACCCCCTACTGGCTAAAGGTATGGTAGACCCCTACTGGCTAAAGGTATGGTAGACCCCTACTGGCTAAAGGTATGGTAGACCCCTACTGGCTAAAGGTATGGTAGACCCCTACTGGCTAAAGGTATGGTAGACCCCCTGTTGGCTAAAGGCATGGTAGACCCCTGTTGGCTAAAGTTATGGTAGACCCCTACTGGCTAAAGGTATGGTAGACACCTGTTGGCTAAAGGTATGGTAGACCCCCTACTGGCTAAAGGTATGGTAGACCCCTACTGGCTAAAGGTATGGTAGACCCCTACTGGCTAAAGGTATGGTAGACCCCTACTGGCTAAAGGTATGGTAGACCCCCTGTTGGCTAAAGGTATGGTAGACCCCTGTTGGCTAAAGTTATGGTAGACCCCTACTGGCTAAAGGTATGGTAGACCCCTGCTGGCTAAAGGTATGGTAGACCGCTACTGGCTAAATGTATGGTAGACCCCTGTTGGCTAAAGGTATGGTAGACCCCTGTTGGCTAAAGTTATGGTAGACCCCTACTGGCTAAAGGTATGGTAGACACCTGTTGGCTAAAGGTATGGTAGACCCCCTCTGGCTAAAGGTATGGTAGACCCCTACTGGCTAAAGGTATGGTAGACCCCTACTGGCTAAAGGTATGGTAGACCCCTGTTGGCTAAAGGTATGGTAGACCCCCTCTGGCTAAAGGTATGGTAGACCCCTACTGGCTAAAGGTATGGTAGACCCCTACTGGCTAAAGGTATGGTAGACCCCTGCTGGCTAAAGGTATGGTAGACCCCTGCTGGCTAAAGGTATGGTAGACCGCTACTGGCTAAATGTATGGTAGACCCCTGTTGGCTAAAGGTATGGTAGACCCCCTACTGGCTAAAGGTATGGTAGACCCCTACTGGCTAAAGGTATGGTAGACCCCTACTGGCTAAAGGTATGGTAGACCCCTACTGGCTAAAGGTATGGTAGACCCCCTGTTGGCTAAAGGTATGGTAGACCCCTACTGGCTAAAGGTATGGTAGACCCCCTACTGGCTAAAGGTATGGTAGACCCCTACTGGCTAAAGGTATGGTAGACCCTTACTGGCTAAAGGTATGGTAGACCCCTGTTGGCTAAAGGTATGGTAGACCCCTGTTGGCTAAAGGTATGGTAGACCCCTACTGGCTAAAGGTATGGTAGACCCCTGTTGGCTAAAGGTATGGTAGACCCCTGTTGGCTAAAGGTATGGTAGACCCCCTACTGGCTAAAGGTATGGTAGACCCCCTACTGGCTAAAGGTATGGTAGACCTCCCTCTGGCTAAAGGTATGGTAGACCCCTACTGGCTAAAGGTATGGTAGACCCCTGTTGGCTAAAGGTATGGTAGACCCCTACTGGCTAAAGGTATGGTAGACCCCTACTGGCTAAAGGTATGGTAGACCCTTACTGGCTAAAGGTATGGTAGACCCCTGTTGGCTAAAGGTATGGTAGACCCCTGTTGGCTAAAGGTATGGTAGACCCCTACTGGCTAAAGGTATGGTAGACCCCTACTGGCTAAAGGTATGGTAGACCCCCTACTGGCTAAAGGTATGGTAGACCTCCCTCTGGCTAAAGGTATGGTAGACCCCTGTTAGCTAAAGGTATGGTAGACCCCTACTGGCTAAAGGTATGGTAGACCCCTGTTGGCTAAAGGTATGGTAGACCCCTGTTGGCTAAAGGTATGGTAGACCCCTGTTGGCTAAAGGTATGGTAGACCCTGTTGGCTAAAGGTATGGTAGACCCCTGTTGGCTAAAGGTATGGTAGACCCCTACTGGCTAAAGGTATGGTAGACCCCTGTTGGCTAAAGGTATGGTAGACCCCCTACTGGCTAAAGGTATGGTAGACCCCTGTTGGCTAAAGGTATGGTAGACCCTTACTGGCTAAAGGTATGGTAGACCCCTGTTGGCTAAAGGTATGGTAGACCCCTGTTGGCTAAAGGTATGGTAGACCCCTACTGGCTAAAGGTATGGTAGACCCCCTCTGGCTAAAGGTATGGTAGACCCCTGTTGGCTAAAGGTATGGTAGACCCTCTCTGGCTAAAGGTATGGTAGACCCCTACTGGCTAAAGGTATGGTAGACCCCTGTTGGCTAAAGGTATGGTAGACCCCTGTTGGCTAAAGGTATGGTAGACTCCTGTTGGCTAAAGGTATGGTAGACCCCTGTTGGCTAAAGGTATGGTAGACCCCTGTTGGCTAAAGGTATGGTAGACCCCTGTTGGCTAAAGGTATGGTAGACTCCCTCTGGCTAAATGTATGGTAGACCCCTACTGGCTAAAGGTATGGTAGACTCCCTCTGGCTAAAGGTATGGTAGACCCCTACTGGCTAAAGGTATGGTAGACCCCCTACTGGCTAAAGGTATGGAAGACCCCCTACTGGCTAAAGGTATGGTAGACCCCTACTGGCTAAAGGTATGGTAGACCCCCTACTGGCTAAAGGTATGGTAGACCCCTGTTGGCTAAAGGTATGGTAGACCCTTACTGGCTAAAGGTATGGTAGACCCCTGTTGGCTAAAGGTATGGTAGACCCCTGTTGGCTAAAGGTATGGTAGACCCCTACTGGCTAAAGGTATGGTAGACCCCCTCTGGCTAAAGGTATGGTAGACCCCTGTTGGCTAAAGGTATGGTAGACCCCCTCTGGCTAAAGGTATGGTAGACCCCTACTGGCTAAAGGTATGGTAGACCCCTGTTGGCTAAAGGTATGGTAGACCCCTGTTGGCTAAAGGTATGGTAGACTCCTGTTGGCTAAAGGTATGGTAGACCCCTGTTGGCTAAAGGTATGGTAGACCCCTGTTGGCTAAAGGTATGGTAGACCCCTGTTGGCTAAAGGTATGGTAGACTCCCTCTGGCTAAATGTATGGTAGACCCCTACTGGCTAAAGGTATGGTAGACTCCCTCTGGCTAAAGGTATGGTAGACCCCTACTGGCTAAAGGTATGGTAGACCCCTACTGGCTAAAGGTATGGTAGACCCCCTACTGGCTAAAGGTATGGTAGACCCCTGTTGGCTAAAGGTATGGTAGACCCTTACTGGCTAAAGGTATGGTAGACCCCTGTTGGCTAAAGGTATGGTAGACCCCTGTTGGCTAAAGGTATGGTAGACCCCTACTGGCTAAAGGTATGGTAGACCCCCTCTGGCTAAAGGTATGGTAGACCCCTGTTGGCTAAAGGTATGGTAGACCCCCTCTGGCTAAAGGTATGGTAGACCCCTACTGGCTAAAGGTATGGTAGACCCCTGTTGGCTAAAGGTATGGTAGACCCCTGTTGGCTAAAGGTATGGTAGACTCCTGTTGGCTAAAGGTATGGTAGACCCCTGTTGGCTAAAGGTATGGTAGACCCCTGTTGGCTAAAGGTATGGTAGACCCCTGTTGGCTAAAGGTATGGTAGACTCCCTCTGGCTAAATGTATGGTAGACCCCTACTGGCTAAAGGTATGGTAGACTCCCTCTGGCTAAAGGTATGGTAGACCCCTACTGGCTAAAGGTATGGTAGACCCCCTACTGGCTAAAGGTATGGAAGACCCCCTACTGGCTAAAGGTATGGTAGACCCCTACTGGCTAAAGGTATGGTAGACCCCCTACTGGCTAAAGGTATGGGAAGAATGGATGGAGTCACATGCCCTTCAAGTTTACCAACACACTCAGAGCCCACAGGGTAAAGGCCAATTACAGTATGATAATGAGGATTAGAATTCACCTCCCAGCTGTTGAAAAGTCTAGTCTCATCATTCACTCAGCTGTCCCCAATTAGTCATTTAAATCTATACTAATCCCTATTAGAGCGTCATAACTGTTGCCCATAGACCGTCTGCTGCACTCTTACGTAACCGTCTCTAACATTTCAATGTATTTATTTAGATTTAACGAGGCAAGTCAGTTAAGATCAAATTCTTATTTACAATGACGGTCGATGCTGGGCCAGTTGTGCGCCGCCCTATGGGACTCCCAATCACGGCCGGATGTAATACAGCCTTTTTTCGAACCAGGGTCTGTAGTGACGCCTCTTGCACTGAGATGCAGTGCCTTAGACCGCTGTGCCACTCAGGAGCCCGATTGTGTCAGCCGTAGACTGTCAGGTGGTCTTTAACATAACTGTGTCTGCTGGTCTCTTTAACATAACTGTGTCTGCTGGTCTCTAACATAACTGTGTCTGCTGGTCTCTTTAACATAACTGTGTCTGCTGGTCTCTTTAACATAACTGTGTCTGCTGGTCTCTAACATAACTGTGTCTGCTGGTCTCTAACATAACTGTGTCTGCTGGTCTCTTCAACATAACTGTGTCTGCTGGTCTCTCTAACATAACTGTGTCTGCTGGTCTCTAACATAACTGTGTCTGCTGGTCTCTTTAACATAACTGTGTCTGCTGGTCTCTTTAACATAACTGTGTCTGCTGGTCTCTAACATAACTGTGTCTGCTGGTCTCTTTAACATAACTGTGTCTGCTGGTCTCTAACATAACTGTGTCTGTTGGTCTCTTTAACATAACTGTGTCTGTTGGTCTCTTTAACATAACTGTGTCTGCTGGTCTCTAACATAACTGTGTCTGTTGGTCTCTTTAACATAACTGTGTCGGCTGGTCTCTAACATAACTGTGTCTGCTGGTCTCTAACATAACTGTGTCTGCTGGTCTCTTTAACATAACTGTGTCTGCTGGTCTCTTTAACATAACTGTGTCTGCTGGTCTCTAACATAACTGTGTCTGTTGGTCTCTTTAACATAACTGTGTCTGCTGGTCTCTAACATAACTGTGTCTGCTGGTCTCTTTAACATAACTGTGTCTGCTGGTCTCTTTAACATAACTGTGTCTGCTGGTCTCTAACATAACTGTGTCTGCTGGTCTCTAACATAACTGTGTCTGCTGGTCTCTTCAACATAACTGTGTCTGCTGGTCTCTCTAACATAACTGTGTCTGCTGGTCTCTAACATAACTGTGTCTGCTGGTCTCTTTAACATAACTGTGTCTGCTGGTCTCTTTAACATAACTGTGTCTGCTGGTCTCTAACATAACTGTGTCTGCTGGTCTCTTTAACATAACTGTGTCTGCTGGTCTCTAACATAACTGTGTCTGTTGGTCTCTTTAACATAACTGTGTCTGTTGGTCTCTTTAACATAACTGTGTCTGCTGGTCTCTAACATAACTGTGTCTGTTGGTCTCTTTAACATAACTGTGTCGGCTGGTCTCTAACATAACTGTGTCTGCTGGTCTCTAACATAACTGTGTCTGCTGGTCTCTTTAACATAACTGTGTCTGCTGGTCTCTTTAACATAACTGTGTCTGCTGGTCTCTAACATAACTGTGTCTGTTGGTCTCTTTAACATAACTGTGTCTGCTGGTCTCTAACATAACTGTGTCTGCTGGTCTCTAACATAACTGTGTCTGCTGGTCTCTTTAACATAACTGTGTCTGCTGGTCTCTTTAACATAACTGTGTCTGCTGGTCTCTTTAACATAACTGTGTCTGCTGGTCTCTAACATAACTGTGTCTGCTGGTCTCTAACATAACTGTGTCTGTTGGTCTCTTTAACATAACTGTGTCTGCTGTAGACTGTCGGCTGGTCTCTTTAACATAACTGTGTCTGCTGGTCTCTTTAACATAACTGTGTCTGCTGGTCTCTTCAACATAACTGTGTCTGCTGGTCTCTCTAACATAACTGTGTCTGCTGGTCTCTAACATAACTGTGTCTGCTGGTCTCTTTAACATAACTGTGTCTGCTGGTCTCTAACATAACTGTGTCTGCTGGTCTCTTTAACATAACTGTGTCTGCTGGTCTCTCTAACATAACTGTGTCTGCTGGTCTCTAACATAACTGTGTCTGCTGGTCTCTTTAACATAACTGTGTCTGCTGGTCTCTTCAACATAACTGTGTCTGCTGGTCTCTAACATAACTGTGTCTGCTGGTCTCTCTAACATAACTGTGTCTGCTGGTCTCTCTAACATAACTGTGTCTGCTGGTCTCTTTAACATAACTGTGTCTGCTGGTCTCTTCAACATAACTGTGTCTGCTGGTCTCTCTAACATAACTGTGTCTGCTGGTCTCTCTAACATAACTGTGTCTGCTGGTCTCTCTAACATAACTGTGTCTGCTGGTCTCTTTAACATAACTGTGTCTGCTGGTCTCTTCAACATAACTGTGTCTGCTGGTCTCTCTAACATAACTGTGTCTGCTGGTCTCTAACATAACTGTGTCTGCTGGTCTCTCTAACATAACTGTGTCTGCTGGTCTCTCTAACATAACTGTGTCTGCTGGTCTCTTCAACATAACTGTGTCTGCTGGTCTCTCTAACATAACTGTGTCTGCTGGTCTCTTCAACATAACTGTGTCTGCTGGTCTCTCTAACATAACTGTGTCTGCTGGTCTCTCTAACATAACTGTGTCTGCTGGTCTCTTTAACATAACTGTGTCTGCTGGTCTCTTTAACATAACTGTGTCTGCTGGTCTCTTCAACATAACTGTGTCAGCTGGTCTCTTTAACATAACTGTGTCTGCTGGTCTCTTCAACATAACTGTGTCAGCTGGTCTCTTTAACATAACTGTGTCTGCTGGTCTCTTCAACATAACTGTGTCTGCTGGTCTCTTCAACATAACTGTGTCTGCTGGTCTCTTCAACATAACTGTGTCAGCTGGTCTCTTTAACATAACTGTGTCGGCTGGTCTCTTTAACATAACTGTCAGCCGTAGACTGTCTGCTGGTCTCTAACTGTGCTTAGTGTTTGATTTAGTGGAAGAGACGGTTGGCTTTGATGAAGTGTCGTAGTCAACCTAATGTTTGTTCTCTCCTGTAGAGACAGTTTTATATATAGTTTCCTAAAATCAAAGTAAACACTATTTTAATCCAATTCATTTGATTTGATAGGTATTGGATCATGGCTTGATGTCTGATGAAGGTCATTGTGACTGAAACGTCAACATCTTTTTCATCTTTATCTAATTTAGACCAACATGTATTTTTTCTAGACGTGAGTGTCATGCCTTCTGCCCGCTTTCAAGGGCACTGGACCATAAACGTGTACAAGACTTAGTTTAGCTCCCTTCATCGGACGGAGTTAGCATAGTAAGCCTGTTAGAGAAGAGGGCTAGCTGCAGTATTACGTTATGCTTCTGCCCTGCAGTCAAACTGACTTAGAGGGTATTAGAAAGTGCTCTTACAGCTCCGTCTGAGACCAGGGAGACGAAAGCTCTCCTCTAGTTAAAGAGATTAGTAGACTCTCTCTATCGCTTTGTCTCTTTGACCTGCTGTAGTTTTACGACACAGGCTTGACCTCTGGCCACAGTTATTTAAAAAAAATAATGTTTTGGCATGTGTTTCCTTGCCTGTGCCTTCAGTAATACAGTATCTCTACTGCTGTGGTTGTACATCTTTGCATAGTGCATGTCTGATACTATATCTTACAACCGTCTGTCTTTCAGTTTGTCAAGCTCCTGACTGTGCCACCTTCAGGTCTATGCAATAGACCACAGCCATGGCTAGGAATTCCTTAGCTCAGGTGTACCGTATGTGTGTCTCACCTGGCAGGTCTTCTCTCCTCAGGTGTACTGTATGTGTGTCTCACCTGGCAGGTCTTCTCTCCTCAGGTGTACTGTATGTGTGTCTCACCTGGCAGGTCTTCTCTCCTCAGGTGGTGGTCGTGTGTCTCACCTGACAGGTCTTCTCTCCTCAGGTGTACTGTATGTGTGTCTCACCTGGCAGGTCTTCTCTCCTCAGGTGTACCGTATGTGTGTCTCACCTGACAGGTCTTCTCTCCTCAGGTGTACTGTATGTGTGTCTCACCTGGCAGGTCTTCTCTCCTCAGGTGGTGGTCGTGTGTCTCACCTAACAGGTCTTCTCTCCTCAGGTGTACCGTATGTGTGTCTCACCTGACAGGTCTTCTCTCCTCCGGTGTACTGTATGTGTGTCTCACCTGGCAGGTCTTCTCTCCTCAGGTGTACCGTATGTGTGTCTCACCTGGCAGGTCTTCTCTCCTCAGGTGTACCGTATGTGTGTCTCACCTGACAGGTCTTCTCTCCTCAGGTGTACTGTATGTGTGTCTCACCTGACAGGTCTTCTCTCCTCAGGTGTACCGTATGTGTGTCTCACCTGGCAGGTCTTCTCTCCTCAGGTGGTGGTCGTGTGTCTCACCTGACAGGTCTTCTCTCCTCAGGTGTACCGTATGTGTGTCTCACCTGGCAGGTCTTCTCTCCTCAGGTGTACCGTATGTGTCTCACCTGGCAGGTCTTCTCTCCTCAGGTGGTGGTCGTGTGTATCCACTGGCTGTGCGCCTGGCGGGGGTGGAGCTGACCCCAGAGGGGAGGGTGTGGCTGGAGCAGCACCTGAGCCCGGCCCAGACGGTGTGGCTCAAACTGGTCAGCAGAGAGGAGGAGACACTGCACTGTCTGGTGTCTGTTAGCCGGGTCAGTTACTGTCTGTCTGTTGGCCGGGTCAGTTACTGTCTGTCTGTTGGTCGGGTCAGTTACTGTCTGGTGTCTGTTGGCCGGGTCAGTTACTGTCTGGTGTCTTTCGGCCGGGTCAGTTACTGTCTGGTGTCTGTCGGCCTGGTCAGTTACTGTCTGGTGTCTGTCGGCCGGGTCAGTTACTGTCTGGTGTCTGTCAGTCGGGTCAATAGCTGTCTGTGTCTGTCGGCCGGGTCAGTTACTGTCTGGTGTCTGTCGGCCGGGTCAGTTACTGTCTGGTGTCTGTCAGTCGGGTCAATAGCTGTCTGGTGTCTGTCGGCCGGGTCAGTTACTGTCTGGTGTCTGTCGGCCGGGTCAGTTACTGTCTGGTGTCTGTCGGCCGGGTCAGTTACTGTCTGGTGTCTGTCGGCCGGGTCAGTTACTGTCTGGTGTCTGTCGGCCGGGTCAGTTACTGTCTGTTGTCTGTCAGTCGGGTCAATAGCTGTCTGTGTCTGTCGGCCGGGTCAGTTACTGTCTGGTGTCTGTCGGCCGGGTCAGTTACTGTCTGGTGTCTGTCGGCCGGGTCAGTTACTGTCTGGTGTCTGTCAGTCGGGTCAGTAGCTGTCTGTGTCTGTCGGCCGGGTCAGTTACTGTCTGGTGTCTGTCGGCCGGGTCAGTTACTGTCTGGTGTCTGTCGGCCGGGTCAGTTAATGTCTGGTGTCTGTCAGTCGGGTCAATAGCTGTCTGTGTCTGTCGGCCGGGTCAGTTACTGTCTGGTGTCTGTCGGCCGGGTCAGTTACTGTCTGGTGTCTGTCGGCCGGGTCAGTTACTGTCTGGTGTCTGTCAGTCGGGTCAATAGCTGTCTGGTGTCTGTCGGCCGGGTCAGTTACTGTCTGGTGTCTGTCGGCCGGGTCAGTTACTGTCTGGTGTCTGTCAGTCGGGTCAATAGCTGTCTGTGTCTGTCGGCCGGGTCAGTTACTGTCTGGTGTCTGTTGGCCGGGTCAGTTACTGTCTGGTGTCTGTCGGCCGGGTCAGTTACTGTCTGGTGTCTGTCAGTCGGGTCAATAGCTGTCTGGTGTCTGTCGGCCGGGTCAGTTACTGTCTGTGTCTGTCTGCGCGGTCAGTTGCTGTCTGCGTTTGTCAGCAGGGTTTCAAAATTCAGGGAATTTGCAATAAATTCCATGGTTTTCTCAAAGTTCCGGTTGGAGATTTCCCAGGATAACCAGGAAATCTGTCATTCACCAGGATTTCTGGAAAACACAGGGTCAGTTGCTGTCTGGTCTCTGGTAACAGGTTTAGCTGCTGTCTGGTCTCTGGTAACAGGTTTTGCTGCTGTCTGGTCTCTGGTAACGGGGTCAGTTGCTGTCTGGTCTCTGGTAACGGGGTCAGTTGCTGTCTGGTCTCTGGTAACGGGGTCAGTTGCTGTCTGGTTTCTGGTAACGGGGTCAGTTGCTGTCTGTTTTCTGGTAACGGGGTCAGTTGCTGTCTGGTTTCTGGTAACGGGGTCAGTTGCGGTCTGGTCTCTGGTAACTGGGTCAGTTGCTGTGTGGTCAACCTACAGATGTGTTATTAACCTCCCTCTGTTCTCTCTCCCTCAGGGGTCATTGAGGAGTCTGTGTCTGAATGAGGAGGTGTTGAGGTTGGGTCTGGCACGCACTGTCCCAGTCTCTGGACTCCACCCTCAGTCCCACCTTTACCTGCGGCTCCACCAACGGCTGCTCAAGGCAGAGGTCAAGGCCGAGCGGAAGGGGCGGGGCATGTGGAAAGAGGATAGCCTATGGGAGAGGACCTCACAGGCTGTTTGGGACAACTCACTGGTCAGACTCATCAGGAGGATCTTCAAGTGGACGTGATTGGTTGGTTGGTTGGTTGACTGACTGATTGCTTGACTGACTGACGGATTGCTTGACTGACTGACTGACTGATTGCTTGCTTGACTGGCTGACTGATTACTTGACTGACTGATTGCTTGACTGCTTGACTGACTGACTGACTGACTTCAATTAGGCTTGAAAGTAAGTTCATGAATGTTGCAAGGCTCAGGCCCGTCTCAGAATACAGCTGTGTCATTATTTGTCTGTGTTTGAGAAGTAGATCAGGCCCGTCTCAGGATACAGCTGTGTCATTATGTGTCTGTGTTTGAGAAGTAGATCAGGCCCGTCTCAGAATACAGCTGTGTCATTATGTGTCTGTGTCTGTGAAGTAGATCAGGCCCGTCTCAGGATACAGCTGTGTCATTATGTGTCTGTGTTTGAGAAGTAGATCAGGCCCGTCTCAGAATACAGCTGTGTCATTATGTGTCTGTGTCTGTGAAGTAGATCAGGCCCGTCTCAGAATACAGCTGTGTCATTATGTGTCTGTGAAGTAGATCAGGCCCGTCTCAGGATACAGCTGTGTCATTATGTGTCTGTGAAGTAGATCAGGCCCGTCTCAGAATACAGCTGTGTCATTATGTGTCTGTGTTTGAGAAGTAGATCAGGCCCGTCTCAGAATACAGCTGTGTCATTATGTGTCTGTGTTTGAGAAGTAGATCAGGCCCGTCTCAGGATACAGCTGTGTCATTATGTGTCTGTGTTTGTGAAGTAGATCAGGCCCGTCTCAGAATACAGCTGTGTCATTATGTGTCTGTGTTTGAGAAGTAGATCAGGCCCGTCTCAGGATACAGCTGTGTCATTATGTGTCTGTGTTTGTGAAGTAGATCAGGCCCGTCTCAGAATACAGCTGTGTCATTATGTGTCTGTGTTTGAGAAGTAGATCAGGCCCGTCTCAGAATACAGCTGTGTCATTATGTGTCTGTGTTTGTGAAGTAGATCAGGCCCGTCTCAGAATACAGCTGTGTCATTATGTGTCTGTGTTTGTGAAGTAGATCAGGCCCGTCTCAGAATACAGCTGTGTCATTATGTGTCTGTGTTTGAGAAGTAGATCAGGCCCGTCTCAGAATACAGCTGTGTCATTATGTGTCTGTGTTTGTGAAGTAGATCAGGCCCGTCTCAGAATACAGCTGTGTCATTATGTGTCTGTGTTTGTGAAGTAGATCAGGCCCGTCTCAGAATACAGCTGTGTCATTATGTGTCTGTGTTTGTGAAGTAGATGAGGCCCGTCTCAGAATACAGCTGTGTCATTATGTGTCTGTGTTTGTGAAGTGGGTCATCTATTTGTCAACTGATTGCCCAGAGATTGCTCTCTAAATAGAAAAAGGACCATATTCACACGATTATCTGTACAAACAATCTTTTCTCCTGTTCTTTACTATCGGGGAAAAGTGTGAAACGATGTCTCAGACGAATGGGGGTATCGACAAAATCGTAGACATGGGACAAATTTGTTTTTGACCCACCTGCTTATTAAAGTTGATATATATATATCGGTGGAGATTAGACGCACTGACACGGCAATGACAAGACAGAATAGAAACCAGTCTACTTACAGTTGGTGTTCCCCTTCGTGGGGGTCAGAATATGTTGATGTTTCCATTAGATCATTTAAAGAAACGTGGCTGTCAGAAATCCACATATCTACATCAAACGTATTTTGATTTGTGAAATAAATATGCATTTGGTTAATTCATTTCTGCAATTGTGTTTTATATTCTAGATGTTCAATCATGAATAAGTAGTGCTGCATGTAAAAGCCATTGTGAAATTTGATGGGAGATTGTGATGGGGGATTGTGATGGGGGATTGTGATGGGGGATTGTGATGGGAGATTGTGATGGGGGATTGTGATGGGGGATTGTGATGGGGGATTGTGATGGGGGATTGTGATGGGGGATTGTGATGGGGGATTGTGATGGGGGATTGTGATGGGGGATTGTGATGGGAGATTGTGATGGGGGATTGTGATGGGGGATTGTGATGGGGGATTGTGATGGGAGATTGTGATGGGAGATTGTGATGGGGGAATGTGATGGGGGATTGTGATGGGAGATTGTGATGGGGGATTGTGATGGGGGATTGTGATGGGGGATTGTGATGGGAGATTGTGATGGGAGATTGTGATGGGGGATTGTGATGGGGGATTGTGATGGGGGATTGTGATGGGGGATTGTGATGGGAGATTGTGATGGGGGATTGTGATGGGAGATTGTGATGGGGGATTGTGATGGGGGATTGTGATGGGGGATTGTGATGGGAGATTGTGATGGGGGATTGTGATGGGGGATTGTGATGGGAGATTGTGATGGGGGATTGTGATGGGAGATTGTGATGGGGGATTGTGATGGGGGATTGTGATGGGGGATTGTGATGGGAGATTGTGATGGGAGATTGTGATGGGGGATTGTGATGGGGGATTGTGATGGGGGATTGTGATGGGGGATTGTGATGGGAGAATGTGATGGGGGATTGTGATGGGGGATTGTGATGGGAGAATGTGATGGGAGAATGTGATGGGGGCGATTTACAAATTCTCTTTGTAGAGGTACCTCAGAAAGCACTGGTTGGATAGAGGGTAATTTCATGCTAATATATTTAAATTATGCCCATCTGGAAATAGAAATGAGTTGTTATTTTCTAAGTTATTCAATCAATATAATAACATTGACGTATAATTTCGAAGAATATGTATTTTTAAATATTTCACATTCAAATTGAATACCTGAAGTCCCACCAAAATATCCCTCTTCTATTGATTTCCAGTCTCTAAACAATTGTTTATGTGCTATAGTACAGTCAGTATTTGATTTGTTGTTGTTGTTATTATTAAAAACAGAGTAGATTGTTCTCCATTCTGCAGATGATTGATGGAAATATTGAAGACTATTGAATGGTTCTCATATCCAGCTCATGTTCAGCTAAAGAGGTAGACAACTTCTGACATGGACCAGAGTGACGTGGACCAGAGTGGCGTGGACCAGAGCGACGTGGACCAGAGCGGCGTGGACCAGAGCGGCGTGGACCAGAGCGACGTGGACCAGAGCGGCGTGGACCAGAGCGACGTGGACCAGAGCGGCGTGGACCAGAGCGGCGTGGACCAGAGCGGCGTGGACCAGAGCGGCGTGGACCAGAGCGGCGTGGACCAGAGCGACGTGGACCAGAGCGGCGTGGACCAGAGCGGCGTGGACCAGAGCGGCGTGGACCAGAGCGGCGTGGACCAGAGCGACGTGGACCAGAGCGACGTGGACCAGAGCGACGTGGACCAGAGCGGCGTGGACCAGAGCGGCGTGGACCAGAGCGGCGTGGACCAGAGCGACGTGGACCAGAGCGACGTGGACCAGAGCGACGTGGACCAGAGCGGCGTGGACCAGAGCGACGTGGACCAGAGCGGCGTGGACTAGAGCGACGTGGACTAGAACAGTCAGCCAGGTCTTCCTGTACTAGACTGAGCTGTAGCTAGAAACCAGAATATTCAGAAGGCTTTAGCTGGGCCATGGTGGACAGAGAGATGGAGGACTATAGATAACGGATAAGGAAATAATATCTGTGGTTTTCACCTGTCTAAATAATGTTTTCTTCTGTCTAAATAATGTTTTATCTTGTCTAAATAATGTTTTCTCCTGTCTAAATAATGTTTTCTCCTGTCTAAATAATGTTTTCTCCTGTCTAATTAATGTTTTATCCTGTCTAAATAATGTTTTCTCCTGTCTAATTAATGTTTTCTCCTGTCTAATTAATGTTTTCTCCTGTCTAAATATTATTGGTTGTTTTCACCTGTCTAAATAATGTTTTCTCCTGTCTAAATATTATTGGTTGTTTTCACCGGTCTGAAGAGGCATGTTTTGATGTTTCAGAAGTCCAGATGTTTTTAGCAGGAGAAAAAAACAGCCTTATTTAACTCCCACTGTCTTATCTAGATAAATAAATAAAACAACTTATTTTTATTTCATCTCAAGAACATAATCAATAGTTAAATGGGCATTATTTTTTGGAGTCAAAATACTCATCTATTTTATCTGACAAAGAAAAGCGGCATAGACAGATTTTCTAAGTGTTTATAACTGAAAGGTTTCCACATGTACATTTAAACTAATAAATCACTTTTACCTTCCTGTGTTGTCTGTCTCCCATTCCTTGTCTGACTCCTGTGTTGTCTGTCTCCCATTCCTTGTCTGACTCCTGTGTTGTCTGTCTCCCATTCCTTGTCTGACTCTTGATTTTAGTTCAAGCTCAATCCAGCTCCATCCATTGACAGTTACAGACCACTGGTTTCCATCCATTGACAGTTACAGACCACTGGTTTCCATCCATTGACAGTTACAGACCACTGGTTTCCATCCATTGACAGTTACAGACCACTGGTTTCCATCCATTGACAGTTACAGACCACTGGTTTCCATCCATTGACAGTTACAGACCACTGGTTTCCATCCATTGACAGTTACAGACCACTGGTTTCCATCCATTGACAGTTACAGACCACTGGTTTCCATCCATTGACAGTTACAGACCACTGGTTTCCATCCATTGACAGTTACAGACCACTGGTTTCCATCCATTGACAGTTACAGACCACTGGTTTCCATCCATTGACAGTTACAGACCACTGGTTTCCATCCATTGACAGTTACAGACCACTGGTTTCCATCCATTGACAGTTACAGACCACTGGTTTCCATCCATTGACAGTTACAGACCACTGGTTTCCATCCATTGACAGTTACAGACCCCTGGTTTCCATCCATTGACAGTTACAGACCACTGGTTTCCATCCATTGACAGTTACAGACCACTGGTTTCCATCCATTGACAGTTACAGACCACTGGTTTCCATCCATTGACAGTTACAGACCACTGGTTTCCATCCATTGACAGTTACAGACCACTGGTTTCCATCCATTGACAGTTACAGACCACTGGTTTCCATCCATTGACAGTTACAGACCACTGGTTTCCATCCATTGACAGTTACAGACCACTGGTTTCCATCCATTGACAGTTACAGACCACTGGTTTCCATCCAGTGACAGTTACAGACCACTGGTTTCCATCCATTGACAGTTACAGACCACTGGTTTCCATCCATTGACAGTTACAGACCACTGGTTTCCATCCATTGACAGTTACAGACCACTGGTTTCCATCCATTGACAGTTACAGACCACTGGTTTCCATCCATTGACAGTTACAGACCACTGGTTTCCATCCATTGACAGTTACAGACCACTGGTTTCCATCCATTGACAGTTACAGACCACTGGTTTCCATCCATTGACAGTTACAGACCACTGGTTTCCATCCATTGACAGTTACAGACCACTGGTTTCCATCCATTGACAGTTACAGACCACTGGTTTCCATCCATTGACAGTTACAGACCACTGGTTTCCATCCATTGACAGTTACAGACCACTGGTTTCCATCCATTGACAGTTACAGACCACTGGTTTCCATCCAGTGACAGTTACAGACCACTGGTTTCCATCCATTGACAGTTACAGACCACTGGTTTCCATCCATTGACAGTTACAGACCACTGGTTTCCATCCATTGACAGTTACAGACCCCTGGTTTCCATCCATTGACAGTTACAGACCACTGGTTTCCATCCATTGACAGTTACAGACCACTGGTTTCCATCCATTGACAGTTACAGACCACTGGTTTCCATCCATTGACAGTTACAGACCACTGGTTTCCATCCATTGACAGTTACAGACCACTGGTTTCCATCCAGTGACAGTTACAGACCACTGGTTTCCATCCATTGACAGTTACAGACCACTGGTTTCCATCCATTGACAGTTACAGACCACTGGTTTCCATCCATTGACAGTTACAGACCACTGGTTTCCATCCATTGACAGTTACAGACCACTGGTTTCCATCCATTGACAGTTACAGACCACTGGTTTCCATCCATTGACAGTTACAGACCACTGGTTTCCATTCATTATGTTGGCCTCTAATGTACCCATGGTAAACTTGGTCTCTCTGGGATCGGGGACATTGAACCGTTATCGCCACTAGTCTGAAGCCCTTATGCTAATCCCTTGGCTTTCACTTCCCTTTTAAACCCCAAATCCCTCTGTTCCCCTTTCCCCAGAGGAGTGTTTGTGTTAGAGAGGGGGAAATGGGGGGCTTTCGATTGTCCCAGCGATAGAGTTGTGAGGGTCTACTGCCCCCCCCCCCCCTTCTGAGATCACCATTGCCATGGTAAAACCAAATCTGAGAGGTGAGACCGTAGTTGGGCCCCTGCAAACCACAGGAGGGTGTGAGAGAGGGTGAGAGCAGAGGGGTTGAATAGCTCATTAAAGGGGTCTCTAGAGCTAACATGACTCAGATATTAGAGTACTCACTCACATAATGTAAAGACTGGAACCTGGTCTATGGCCCTCTATCACCCAATGAGAGGCAGGCACTGGAGCAGTCTAATACACAGAGAGGAGAGAGGCTGGAGACAGACATTGGAGAAGTCTAATGCACAAAGAGGAGAGACACTGGGGCAGTCTACTACACAGAGAGGAGAGAGGCTGGAGACAGACACTGGAGCAGTCTAATACACAGAGAGGAGAGAGGCTGGAGACAGAGGCTGGAGACAGACATTGGAGAAGTCTAATGCACAAAGAGGAGAGACACTGGGGCAGTCTACTACACAGAGAGGAGAGAGGCTGGAGACAGACACTGGAGCAGTCTAATACACAGAGAGGAGAGAGACTGGAGCAGTCTAATACACAGAGAAGAGAGAGGCTGGAGACAGACATTGGAGCAGTCTAATACACAGAGAGACTGGAGACAGACACTGGAGCAGTCTCCTACACAGAGAGGAGAGAGACTGGAGACAGACACTGGAGCAGTCTAATACACAGAGAGGAGAGAGACTGGAGACAGACACTGGAGCAGTCTCCTACACAGAGAGGAGAGAGACTGGAGACAGACACTGGAGCAGTCTAATACACAGAGAGGAGAGAGACTGGAGACAGACACTGGAGCAGTCTCCTACACAGAGAGGAGAGAGGCTGGAGACAGACACTGGAGCAGTCTAATACACAGAGAGGAGAGACGCTGGAGACAGACACTGGAGCAGTCTACTACACAGAGAGGAGAGAGGCTGGAGCAGTCTAAAACACAGAGAGGAGAGACACTGGAGCAGTCTAATACACAGAGAGGAGAGACACTGGAGCAGTCTAATACACAGAGAGGAGAGACACTGGAGCAGTCTAATACACAGAGAGGAGAGACACTGGAGCAGTCTAAAACACAGAGAGGAGAGAGGCTGGAGACAGACACTGGAGCAGTCTACTACACAGAGAGGAGAGAGGCTGGAGACAGACACTGGAGCAGTCTCCTACACAGAGAGGAGAGAGACTGGAGACAGACACTGGAGCAGTCTAATACACAGAGAGGAGAGACGCTGGAGACAGACACTGGAGCAGTCTACTACACAGAGAGGAGAGAGGCTGGAGACAGACACTGGAGCAGTCTAATACACAGAGAGGAGAGACACTGGAGCAGTCTAAAACACAGAGAGGAGAGAGACTGGAGACAGACACTGGAGCAGTCTACTACACAGAGAGGAGAGAGGCTGGAGACAGACACTGGAGCAGTCTAATACACAGAGAGGAGAGACACGAGCAGTCTAATACACAGAGAGGAGAGAGACTGGAGACAGACACTGTAGCAGTCTACTACACAGAGAGGAGAGAGGCTGGAGACAGACACTGGAGCAGTCTCATACACAGAGAGACTGGAGACAGACACTGGAGCAGTCTCATACACAGAGAGACTGGAGACAGACACTGGAGCAGTCTAATACACAGAGAGGAGAGAGGCTGGAGACAGACACTGGAGCAGTCTCCTACACAGAGAGGAGAGAGACTGGAGACAGACACTGGAGCAGTCTAATACACAGAGAGGAGAGACGCTGGAGACAGACACTGGAGCAGTCTACTACACAGAGAGGAGAGAGGCTGGAGACAGACACTGGAGCAGTCTAATACACAGAGAGGAGAGACACTGGAGCAGTCTAAAACACAGAGAGGAGAGAGACTGGAGACAGACACTGGAGCAGTCTACTACACAGAGAGGAGAGAGGCTGGAGACAGACACTGGAGCAGTCTAATACACAGAGAGGAGAGACACGAGCAGTCTAATACACAGAGAGGAGAGAGACTGGAGACAGACACTGTAGCAGTCTACTACACAGAGAGGAGAGAGGCTGGAGACAGACACTGGAGCAGTCTCATACACAGAGAGACTGGAGACAGACACTGGAGCAGTCTCATACACAGAGAGACTGGAGACAGACACCGGAGTAGTCTCATACAGAGGAGATAGTCTTACAGTATGGCTGCTTTTCAAATAGGCTTTATAGTTTCTTCACTCTGCTAACATGCACTTGACTCTTTTAGTGGGTCTGTGTTTTTGATAGTATCTATGATGGGGAAAGACACTATTTGAAAGTACCACCCTTCCCCCATCATGGGCTTGCTGTCCAGTGTCTGTCTCCAGTCTCTCTCCTCTCTGTGTATTAGACTGCTCCAGTGTGTCTCTCTCCTCTCTGTGTAGTAGACTGCTCCAGTGTCTGTCTACAGTCTCTCTCCTCTCTGTGTAGTAGACTGCTCCAGTCTCTCTCCTCTCTGTGTAGTAGACTGCTCCAGTCTCTCTCCTCTCTGTGTAGTAGACTGCTCCAGTCTCTCTCCTCTCTGTGTAGTAGACTGCTCCAGTCTCTCTCCTCTCTGTGTAGTAGACTGCTCCAGTCTCTCTCCTCTCTGTGTAGTAGACTGCTCCAGTCTCTCTCCTCTCTGTGTATTAGACTGCTCCAGTGTCTGTCTCCAGTCTCTCTCCTCTCTGTGTAGTAGACTGCTCCAGTCTCTCTCCTCTCTGTGTAGTAGACTGCTCCAGTCTCTCTCCTCTCTGTGTAGTAGACTGCTCCAGTCTCTCTCCTCTCTGTGTATTAGACTGCTCCAGTCTCTCTCCTCTCTATGTATTAGACTGCTCCAGTACCTTCCCCCATCATGGGCTTGCAGTTGACAGTGTTAACCATGTGTTTTCCCAGCATGCTTGATGTGATGGCCACGTGCACAAGTACAGTGAAGAGTGTGTGTTGTGGGTGTGCGTGTGTGTGCGTGCGTGGGTGTGTGTGTGTGCGTGTGTGTGCGTGCGTGGGTGTGTGTGTGAGGCTCGGCAGTGAAATTCAAGGGATCGTCAATTTTACAGGGCACCAGGGGATTAGAGAGGAGAGGGGGAGTCACCGAGAGGAGGAGAGGGGGAGTCACAGAGAGGGGGAGAGGGGGAGTCACAGAGAGGGGGAGAGGGGGAGTCGCAGAGAGGGGGAGTCGCAGAGAGGGGGAGTCGCAGAGAGGAGGAGAGGGGGAGTCGCAGAGAGGAGGAGAGGGGGAGTCACAGAGAGGAGGAGAGGGGGAGTCGCAGAGAGGAGGAGAGGGGGAGTCGCAGAGAGGAGGTGAGGGGGAGTCGCAGAGAGGAGGAGAGGGGGAGTCACCGAGAGGAGGAGAGGGGGAGAGGGGGAGAGGGGGAGTCACAGAGAGGAGGAGAGGGGGAGTCACAGAGAGGGGGAGAGGGGGAGTCACAGAGAGGGGGAGTCGCAGAGAGGGGGAGTCGCAGAGAGGGAGTCGCAGAGAGGAGGAGAGAGGGGGAGTCACAGAGAGGAGGAGAGGGGGATTCGCAGAGAGGGGGAGAGGGGGAGTCACAGAGAGGAGGAGCGGGGGAGTCACAGAGAGGAGGAGAGGGGGAGTCACAGAGAGGGGGAGTCGTAGAGAGGAGGAGAGGGGGACTCACAGAGAGGAGGAGAGGGGGAGTCAGAGAGGGGGAGTCGCAGAGAGGAGGAGAGGGGGAGTCGCAGAGAGGGGGAGTCGCAGAGATGAGGATAAGGGGTGTCGCAGAGAGGGGGAGTCGCAGAGAGGAGGAGAGGGGGAGTCGCAGAGAGGGGGAGAGGGGGAGTCGCAGAGAGGGGGAGAGGGGGAGTTGCAGAGAGGAGGAGAGGGGGAGTCACAGAGAGGAGGAGAGGGGGAGTCACAGAGAGGAGGAGAGGGGGAGTCACAGAGAGGAGGAGAGGGGGATTCGCAGCGACGGGGGAGAGGGGGAGTCACAGAGAGGAGGAGAGGGGGAGTCACAGAGCGGAGGAGAGGGGGAGTCACAGAGAGGAGGAGAGGGGGAGTCACAGAGAGGAGGAGAGGGGGAGTCGCAGAGAGGGGGAGTCGCAGAGAGGAGGAGAGGGGGAGTCGCAGAGGGGGGGAGTCGCAGAGTGGAGGAGAGGGGGAGTCACAGAGAGGAGGAGAGGGGGAGTCGCAGAGAGGAGGAGAGGGGGTGTCACAGAGAGGAGGAGAGGGGGAGTCACAGAGAGGAGGAGAGGGGGATTCGCAGAGAGGGGGAGAGGGGGAGTCACAGAGAGGAGGAGAGGGGGATTCGCAGAGAGGAGGAGAGGAGGAGAGGGGGAGTCGCAGAGAGGAGGAGAGGGGGAGTCACAGAGAGGAGGAGAGGGGGAGTCACAGAGAGGAGGAAAGGGGGAGTCACAGAGAGGAGGAGAGGGGGAGTCACAGAGAGGAGGAGAGGGGGAGTCACAGAGAGGGGGAGAGGGGGAGTCGCAGAGAGGAGGAGAGGGGGAGTCACAGAGAGGAGGAGTCACCGAGAGGGGAGAGGGGGAGTCACAGAGAGGGGGAGTCGCAGAGAGGGGAAGTCACAGAGAGGAGGAGAGGGGGAGTCACAGAGAGGAGGAGAGGGGGATTCGCAGAGAGGGGGAGAGGGGGAGTCACAGAGAGGAGGAGAGGGGGAGTCACAGAGAGGAGGAGAGGGGGAGTCACAGAGAGGAGGAGAGGGGGATTCGCAGAGAGGAGGAGAGGGGGATTCGCAGAGAGGGGGAGTCGCAGAGAGGAGGAGAGGGGGAGTTGCAGAGGGGGGGATTCGCAGAGAGGGGGAGTCGCAGAGAGGAGGAGAGGGGCAGAAGGGGATTTTGTAACCAGGGGGGAGGAGGAAGAAGGGGTGAGGGGGGGACAGGGGCCTGTGTGTCCTTTGTTGTGTAAATGTCACTAGCGGTTGTTTGTGGACTCTGGTTGGCTGGTTTGAATTGTAAATTGCATGGAGCACTGATGAATTGTGCTGGCAGACTTTAAACTGCCACTGGGGGATTGTGGGAAGGAAACCACGGAGAGAATATTCCAGAACCATTTGTGTATGTTAACTGTAGAAGCACCATCACTACAAGCCTGTCTGATTCCCACGGCCCTAGATAATAACACACAGCACTAGATAATAACACACTGCCCTATATAATAACACACAGCCCTATATAGTAACACACTGCCCTATATAATAACACACTGCCCTATATAATAACACACTGCCCTATATAATAACACACTGCACTATATAATAACACACTGCCCTAGATAATAACACACTGCCCTATATAATAACACACAGCACTAGATAATAACACACAGCACTAGATAATAACACACAGCACTAGATAATAACACACTGCCCTAGATAATAACACACTGCCCTATATAATAACACACGGCAATAGATAATAACACACAGCACTAGATAATAACACACTGCCCTAAATAATAACACACTGCACTAGATAATAACAGACAGCACTAGATAACACACTGCCCTATATAATAACACACTGCCCTATATAATAACACACTGCACTAGATAATAACACACTGTGCTTGATAATAACACACTGCCCTATATAATAACACACTGCCCTAGATAATAACACACTGCCCTATATAATAACACACTGCACTAGATAATAACACACTGCCCTAGATAATAACACACTGCCCTATATAATAACACACTGCCCTATATAATAACACACTGCCCTATATAATAACACACTGCACTAGATAATAACACACTGCACTAGATAATAACACACTGCACTAGATAATAACACACAGCACTAGATAACACACTGCACTAGATTATAACACACTGCCCTATATAATAACACACTTCACTAGATAATAACACACTACACTAGATAATAACACACTACACTAGATAATAACACACTACACTATATAATAACACACTACACTAGATAATAACACACTGCCTATATAATAACATACTACACTAGATAATAACATACTACACTAGATAATAATTATGAAATCCAAGTGTGAAATTGAAACTCAATAAAAAGTAGTCACTTTTTTTGGAAGGGAATTAATGTATATAAATGTTTGACTTTTGAGTGAGAGATAAATAGGGAGGTAGGAGTGGGATTAAGTGAGTATTATACTATCCATCTGCAACCTAAAGGCAACAGAGAGATTTTTCAGGAACCCGTTCCAAGAATCACCGTTCCGGGTTTTCACACGTTGCCCGGTCACTTGAATGGGAACGCGGTAGGGACTCGGTCCGGACGGTTAGGCATTCTCCTTTCACTACTAGACGGGAACATGATATTATTGTTTTGCTAGTATACTTCTTGACATGGAAAACCTGAAGGAATTACCCAGAAGGAATATGATTCAGGTGAATAGATGTTGACATTTTATTAGAAGTCGACTCTGGAAAGAACGGACTAACAACGTAAGTATTTATTTTCTTTGTTGGACTAGATAATATAATATATGTTACAAGTTACAAGTGTTATTGTGTGCTCTTCGATGGTCAACATAGTATATATTTTTCTCGCTTGGCACAAGCGTCCGTTTCTGAGTAAAGTGGGCATGTTGCCATTGACAACGTTACAGTTGCACCGTTGTTTTCACGAGGTGAGCTCGCGCAAGAAGGCTGCAGTCGGAGGAGCCAAGGAACAACTTGCTGACCAATGCACCTGCCCTTGTCTTTGAGTTCATCTACCGTGGCTACCACATAAAACAATGCTAGTCTATGTTTTGAATGGGCTAACTGCCCGATTCTTTGTCAACAGTTTTCTTACATGCCTACAGAGGTTTTTATAGTTTTTTCGTTTTTCGCAAAAGGCTATTTATTCAAACTACAGCTTAAAGTTTTTGATTAGGCAAATGTTATTATATATATATATTTTTTTTATAAATGCATATATTAGGTTGTTCATTGTTGTGCAAATAACCTAATCAAGTGAGCATTAAAAGTATATGTTTCATGTGACATCAAAATCATGAATTCATTTGCAAGATTGATTAAAACCAAAGTTGTGAATGTTTTATGCGTTTCACAATAATTTGGGATTTCCGCGTAATTTTCCTTTGCGACACCGATTTGCACCAGAATTGCATTGATGGTGAATAACAAAGGCTCCCCTTAAGAAAGACACAGGGTAAACCCCCTCTGACTCCTTGGGGATTTTCGGAGAGAGAGTGTGGGTGAGGTATAGAGGGGTATTTGATAAATGGCATCCCACGGACAAAGCCCTAAAGGTGCAACCCCTCACCCAACCCCCTCAACCGCATTGTGCGGGTTAACCGCAATCACCACAAGGCAGGTCTTTGTTCGGGCCTATCGGTAGGTATAGCTCGGATGTAAACCGATACAGGCGTGTTCGCCCGCCTCTGGTGGTTCTAGAGTCAGTTACTTATTTGTTTCTGAGTTTAAAAAAAATAGCCATAAAGTTGGAGCTTTTAAAGTTATTAATCACATAAACTGCGCGGAGTCATAAAGATAAATAAATATGCCCATTAAAATAACAGGATCAAGCGCTCAGTACCCCAGCCTCCCCACCCGTAACCCTACTCTACCAGGCACTGCAGCTCTACTACAGGGATCAGATGTCCAAGCCATGGGTGCCAGTCCGGGTATGGTTCAGTCAACTTGTCCTGGTCATGCATGGTCCCTCCTCTGTCACAGTGATGAAAATGACCTACACTATGTTGACAGCATCTGTGTTCGTTAGGGTGTGTTGTTTTCCTATGATATTGAGGTAGACATTGTTGAATGGGGCAGCAGGTAGCCTAGTGGTTAGAGCTTTGGACTAGTAACTGAAAGGTTACCGAATCCCTGAGCTGACAAGGTAAAAATCTGCCGTTCTGCCCCTGAACAAGGCAGATAACCTGCCGTTCCAAGGCCGGCATTGAAAATAAGAATGTGTTCTTAACTGACTTGTTAAAAAAACGTTCCCTGGCATCACACACGTTCCAATGTTATTGTCAGTCTTTTGGACGCTTGTGACAGGATGACGAACAGTGCATCTGAACACGTGAGTGGAGTATTATGGGGTGGTTCAGTTTGCTGGGTGTAAGAGTGGAGTATTATGGGGTGGTTCAGTTTGCTGGGTGTAAGAGTGGAGTATTATGGGGTGGTTCAGTTTGCTGGGTGTAAGAGTGGAGTATTATGGGGTGGTTCAGTTTGCTGGGTGTAAGGTTGGAGTGGAAACTATCCTCTTTGTCAGTCCTAATGAATAATTTAACTATTTATCTCAGAGGACAAGAGGAGTAGAGGAATTGAGGAGGTAGATATTGGGTTGAAGGGAACCCGATCTCTTTGTGGGTCCACTTCTGTAGTGTGTGTGTCAGTCAAGACACATAATAGTTGGTTGTATGTGTGAGAAATGGAGATTTAGAAAGAGAGACAGAACGTGTGAGAGAGGACAGGAGTGTGAGGTGTGTGTGTCAGTCAAGACACATAATAGTTGGTTGTATGTGTGAGAAATGGAGATTTAGAAAGAGAGACAGAACGTGTGAGAGAGGACAGGAGTGTGAGGTGTGTGTGTGTCAGTCAAGACACATAATAGTTGGTTGTATGTGTGAGAAATGGAGATTTAGAAAGAGAGACAGAAAGTGTGAGAGAGGACAGGAGTGTGAGGTGTGTGTGCATTCTAAAACAGAAAAGGTTCCTGGGATATTCTTCAGGGGTTCTTCAAGTTGAAACTGTGACGGAACCCCTAGAAGTTCTTTGAAGAACTCTTTTAAAAGGAGTTAATATTAATTATTATTATTAATAATAATAATACTACGTGTAACAGTATAACTTCAGACCGTCCCCTCGCCCCGACCCGGACGCAAACCAGGGACCCTCTGCACACATCAACAACAGTCACCCCTCGAAGCATCGTTACCCATCGCTCCACAAAAGCCGCGGCCCTTGCAGAGCAAAGGGGAACTACTACTTCAAGGTCTCAGAGCGAGTGACGTCACCGATTGAAACGCTATTTAGCGCGCACCGCTAACTAAGCTAGCCGTTTCACATCCTTTACATAGGCATAACAACGATAACATCATATTTTAGTTCTCAGTGTTTATTATGATTTTAGTGGCAAAGCAGAATTAAAAAAAATCTAAATATGAGGTAGACTCCCAGCAGAGCCCCAAGTCCAATGGATATATTCTCTAACGTGTTCATGTTAATGTGTTGATGTTCCCCGTATCCAGAGCCAGAATGATTTAGTAGTACATGGTGATCGAACAGGTTTCCTAATATATTCATCAGAGGCGTAGGGAGGATGACGTCTGTGAATCCAACAATTCTGAAAAGATAGACGGTATCATCATAAAACAATATCAATATAGATCATACAAGGAACAAACCTTACCTTAAATTGAGGAGATCGTTACATTTTCCAGTTAAGTGGCTGCACCTGCTGTCCTCTCAAATTCAAATCCAAAGGTTTCAGTTGGGCAGTTAGGTTCCTGCGACAACAACGAACACAAAAAACCCCAACTCCTATGGGGTTCTTGGAATGACCTTTTCGGGGGGCATTTTCAGAGCCAAGAACCCTAATGTTCTTCAAAGTACTTTGAGGATCTTAAAAGAACACCTGTTGAACCCTTAATTTTTGTTTTTGTGTGTGTTCTCTGTGTCTCTGCCTAGTGCCCACTCTCTCTTTCTAAAGACGGCCCAGTCATCTCATACAAGGCACTCTTTTCATCTCTCTGACCTTATTTGGGACGTTTAAAAAAAAAAAAAGAATACTAGCACAGAGATAAAGATCAATGAGGGAACTGTTGAGACAGCTGAATTCAGACGGTCTACGACCGTTTTCGCTCTGCTTGTATTTTGTTTAAAAGTTGTGTGTGTTGCTGGACTACAGAGACAACATTCAGATGGAACGAGGATGAAACTAATCAAGCCCAAGTCTACGCCCCTTCATCTGTGATTGGCCAACAGTAGGGGATTCTTCAATAACGTCTTTGTTGTCATTCAACGATAGATGACTCGTTTTCATTTTTGTATAACAGGAAATGTATATCAGATTTCTTAGTTATTTTAGATAAATTCAGACTATTTTGAGGAAGATACTGGCTACGGCATCTCAAAATGGACAAACAGTACTATTGCCACTTTTTTCTTGTTTTTCAAGCAAAGGTCCTTTAAGGGAGTATGCCGAGCACACTTGTTTAGTTCGCCTAGCTGAGTTTGGCTAAAGCATGCTGACGCCTTTAACCCTTCTCTCTCTCTACTGTCTTCCCTGTCTCCACCCTCTCACTGTTGACTACCTCAATGCTCTGCATCACTTCCTGGTAGAAACAGTCAGGGAAGATGTCTCAGTTGGAAGGAGAAGGATCAGTGCTTGAGAAGTGTAGTGGTCTGAGGTTAAAGGATAAAGTTCACGGCACTGCCCCTAAACAAGTCATTTAAAAAAACTTTATTTAACTAGGCAAGTCAGTTAAGAACAAATTCTTATTTACAATGATGGCCTACCTCGGCCAAACCCAGATGACACTGGGCCAATTGTGAGCCGCCCTATGGGACAACCAATCACGGCCAAATGTGATGCAGCCTGGATTCAAACCAGGTACTGAAATGCAGAGTCTTAGACCACTGCGCCACTCGGGAGCCCCCCACTAAACGACCTGGTAACTGATAACAGGAGAGCAGTGGAGGCTGGTGGTGGGAGCTATAGGAGGAAGGGCTCATTGTGATGGCTGGAATGGAATTCATGTGGTTTCAACACACAGATTAAAAAACAATGAGCTCACGACAGTTGGTATTCCCAAGCGGTCTCCTGTCCCAGTACTGGCCATAAGCTTATTTTTTTGACCCCGTTCTCTCCCCGAATTAGGTCCCTTGGCTCATCTCTGCAACTCCTCAATGGGTTCGGGAAAGGGCGAAGGTCGAATCATGCGTCCTCCCAAAACATGACCCTCCTGGCCGTCCTCGGAAACATGACCCTCCAGGCCAACTACTTATCACACCAGCTGCAGTGGCACCTCAACAACTGCAGTGCTTTGCTTTTGACTGCTGCGCCACCCAGGACCCACTCAGTCCAGCCATTACAATGAGCCTGCCCTCCTATAGCTCCTCCCACCAGCCTCCACTGCCTGAGAGGTTCCCAGTCCTAAACCACCTGGTAACTGGATAGCAAACCCAGAGGTACAGACTAAGTAAGCCATGCTTACTCAGTGGTACTTCAGTTGATAGGAGGTACATGGAGAGCATTAGGTCAGGAGGGTTAGAGGAGGGTCTGGAGAGTGTTACAGAGAAGATGCAGGGTGAGGATACAGGCCGGGCCAGCCACGATGAAACTCTGTTCTGCTCTGTCCTGTTTGCAGCGGTCCTGCGGGTCTTTGGAGAAGACTGACTTCTCCCAGGGCTGGCTGTAAATAATAGATGACTTGGACTCCATCTTCAAACTCCAAATGATACATGTGTCTGAAATACTTCAACTCTTCGCCTTAGAATTGCCCTATGCTCGATTGAGGATAAGTGAGTGTGTGTGCGTACGTGGGTTTGTGTGTGTAGCCAGGAGGACAGGCCGGCAGTGACCCTGGGCTCTGGTCTAGCTTGATAAAAAGCAGCAGGGAGGGAATCCTATACCTGTGGAGGTATTCCACCAATCCACAGGACAGTAAAACACTCCACATTAACCATATACACTGATAGAGAGGGGATAAATACCTGTACAGTAAGTGTTATATTGGATCGTGTCCATGTGTGGGTTTCACCTCGGTATACAAAAACACAGGGATCGTTTTACCTAGTTCAGTGTCGTTTTCATAATCCTATTTTAGAGTTATTCCCCTTGCCTGTTATAGTAGTGTAGTAGCCTAATCAATAGTGTCCCCTTGCCTGTTATAGTAGTAGCCTAATCAATAGTGTCCCCTTGCCTGTTATAGTAGTGTAGTAGCCTAATCAATAGTGGCCCCTTGCCTGTTATAGTAGTAGCCTAATCAATAGTGTCCCCTTGCCTGTTATAGTAGTAGCCTAATCAATAGTGTCCCCTTGCCTGTTATAGTAGTAGCCTAATCAATAGTGTCCCCTTGCCTGTTATAGTAGTGTAGTCGCCTAATCAATAGTGTCCCCTTGCCTGTTATAGTAGTGTAGTCACCTAATAAATAGTGTCCCCTTGGCTGTTATAGTAGTGTAGTCGCCTAATCAATAGTGTCCCCTTGCCTGTTATAGTAGTGTAGTAGCCTAATCAATAGTGTCCCCTTGCCTGTTATAGTAGTGTAGTCACCTAATAAATAGTGTCCCCTTGGCTGTTATAGTAGTAGCCTAATCAATAGTGTCCCCTTGCCTGTTATAGTAGTGTAGTAGCCTAATCAATAGTGTCCCCTTGCCTGTTATAGTAGTGTAGTCACCTAATAAATAGTGTCCCCTTGCCTGTTATAGTAGTGTAGTCGCCTAATCAATAGTGTCCCCTTGCCTGTTATAGTAGTAGCCTAAATAATAGTGTCCCCTTGCCTGTTATAGTAGTAGCCTAATCAATAGTGTCCCCTTGCCTGTTATAGTAGTAGCCTAAATAATAGTTCCCCTTGCCTGTTATAGTAGTAGCCTAATAAATAGTGTCCCCTAAATAGCTTGTTGAACAGTGTCCCCTTGCCTGTTATAGTAGTGTAGTAGCCTAATCAATAGTGTCCCCTTGTCATTTGCACACAAGAAGATTTCAGTCGTGAATGAAGAAATGTGTGTTTGGCGTTTTGCCAAATGTTTGTTAGAGAATTGCGCTTGGAGTATAAAACGTGTGTCGGTAGTATTGCAGATGTGGTGTCTCTGGTTCTGCTAAATGAGATACAGGTTTGGGTGCCTCATGGATCAGATTTAGTGTGTAAATAATTGGGAACAGCTGTAATGTGGATAACATTGTATCGCGTATGATGCTAAGCCAGAGGACAGGAGGGAATTCATTTGTGTATTTTTTATTGAACTGTCAGTGTGTCGGTGTGTGTGTAGTAGGAATGGGGTATGTGATTGTGTGTGTGTAGTAGGAATGGGGTGTGTGATTGTGTGTGTGTGTAGTAGGAATGGGGTGTGTGATTGTGTGTGTGTAGTAGGAATGGGGTGTGTGATTGTGTGTGTGTAGTAGGAATGGGGTGTGTGATTGTGTGTGTGTAGTAGGAATGAGGTGTGTGATTGTGTGTGTGTGTGTAGTAGGAATGGGGTGTGTGATTGTGTGTGTGTAGTAGGAATGGGGTGTGTGATTGTGTGTGTAGTAGGAATGGGGTGTGTGAGTGTAGTAGGAATGGGGTGTGAATGTAGTAGGAATGGGGTGTGTGTGTAGTAGGAATGGGGTGTGTGATTGTGTGTGTGTGTAGTAGGAATGGGGTGTGTGATTGTGTGTGTGTAGTAGGAATGGGGTGTGTGATTGTGTGTGTGTAGTAGGAATGAGGTGTGTGATTGTGTGTGTGTGTGTAGTAGGAATGGGGTGTGTGATTTTGTGTGTGTAGTAGGAATGGGGTGTGTGATTGTGTGTGTGTGTGTAGTAGGAATGGGGTGTGTGAGTGTGTGTGTGTTGTAGGAATGGGGTGTGTGATTGTGTGTGTGTAGTAGGAATAGGGTGTGTGATTGTGTGTGTGTGTAGTAGGAATGGGGTGTGTGATTGTGTGTGTGTGTAGTAGGAATGGAGTGTGTGTGTAGTAGGAATGGGGTGTGTGAGTGTGTGTGTAGTAGGAATAGGGTGTGTGATTGTGTGTGTGTGTAGTAGGAATGGGGTGTGTGAGTGTGTGTGTGTAGTAGGAATGGGGTGTGTGATTGTGTGTGTGTAGTAGGAATAGGGTGTGTGATTGTGTGTGTGTGTAGTAGGAATGGGGTGTGTGATTGTGTGTGTGTAGTAGGAATGGGGTGTGTGATTGGGTGTGTGTAGTAGGAATGGGGTGTGTGATTGTGTGTGTGTAGTAGGAATGGGGTGTGTGTGTAATAGGAATGGGGTGTGTGAGTGTGTGTGTAGTAGGAAAGGAGTGTGTGTGTAGTAGGAATGGGGTGTGTGTCGGTGTGTGTGTAGTAGGAATGGGGTGTGTGATTGTGTGTGTGTAGTAGGAATAGGGTGTGTGATTGTGTGTGTGTGTAGTAGGAATGGGGTGTGTGATTGTGTGTGTGTAGTAGGAATGGGGTGTGTGATTGGGTGTGTGTAGTAGGAATGGGGTGTGTGATTGTGTGTGTGTAGTAGGAATGGGGTGTGTGATTGTGTGTGTGTAGTAGGAATCAGGTGTGTGTCGGTGTGTGTGTTGTAGGAATGAGGTGTGTGATTGTGTGTGTGTAGTAGGAATGGGGTGTGTGATTGTGTGTGTGTGTAGTAGGAATGGGGTGTGTGATTGTGTGTGTGTTGTAGGAATGGGGTGTGTGATAGTGTGTGTGTAGTAGGAATGTGGTTTGTGATTGTGTGTGTAGTATGAATGGGGTGTGTGATTGTGTGTGTAGTAGGAATGGGGTGTGTGTGTAGTAGGAATGGGGTGTGTGAGTGGGTGTGTAGTAGGAATGGGGTGTGTGAGTGTGTGTAGTAGGAATGGGGTGTGTGAGACAGATGCTCTCTTTGTGTGTAATTTTGAGTTGATGGCCAATCTAATTTAGACACACACACACACACACAAATAAGGAGGCTGAACTGAGCGCTGGCAAAGCCGATCGATCACCTTTTGACTCATTGACTTATCTCAAAAACCACAGCTGGTGTTTCAGTTTGGGATGAAAGCAGAAGCACTGTGTGTGTGTGTGTGTGTGTGTGTGTGTGTGTGTGTGTGTGTGTGTGTGTGTGTGTGTGTGTGTGTGTGTGTGTGTGTGTGTGTGTGTGTGTGTGTGTGTGTGTGTGAAAAAAGAGAAAGAGAGGGCTCAGAGGAGAGATGAAGAGAGTGATAGATCCCTAAACCTCCACCAACCTCCAACCTCCCATCCCTAAACCTCCTCCAACCCCTCATCCCTAAACCTCCACCAACCTCCAACCTCCCATCCCTAAACCTCCTCCAACCCCTCATCCCTAAACCTCCACCAACCTCCAACCTCCCATCCCTAAACCTCCTCCAACCTCCCATCCCTAAATCTCCACCAACCAACCTCCCATCCCTAAATCTCCTCCAACCTCCCATCCCTAAACCTCCACCAACCTCCCATCCCTAAACCTCCACCAACCTCCCATCCCTAAACCTCCAACAACCTCCCAACCCTAAACCTCCACCCTCCTCCAACCTCTCATCCCTAAACCACCACCAACCTCCCATCCCTAAACCTCCACCAACCTCCAACCTCCCATCCCTAAACCTCCACCAACCTCCCATCCCTAAACCTCCACCAACCTCCCATCACTAAACCTCCTCCAACCTCCCATCCCTAAACCTCCAGCAACCTCCCAACCCTAAACCTCCACCCTCCTCCAACCTCTCATCCCTAAACCACCACCAACCTCCCATCCCTAAACCTCCTCCAATCTCCCATCCCTAAACCTCCACCAACCTCCCATCCCGAAACCTCCACCAACCTCCCATCCCTAAATCTCCTCCAATCTCCCATCCCTAAACCTCCTCCCATCCCTAAACCTCCACCAACCTCCCATCCCTAAACCTCCACCAACCTCTCATCCATAAACCTCCTCCAACCTCCCATCCCTAAATCTCCTCCAACCTCCCATCCCTAAACCTCCTCCCATCCCCAAACCTCCAGCAACCTCCCATCCCTAAATCTCCTCCAACCTCCCATCCCTAAATCTCCTCCAACCTCTCATCCCTAAATCTCCACCCCCCTCCAACCTCCCATCTTTAAACCCCCACCCTCCACCAACCTCCCATCCCTAAATCTCCACCAACATCCAATCCCTAAACCTCCTCCCATCCCTAAACCTCCACCAACCTCCCATCCCTAAACCTCCACCCTCCTCCAACCTCTCATCCCTAAACCTCCTCCAACCTCCCATCCCTAAATCTCCTCCAACCTCCCATCCCTAAACCTCCTCGCATCCCCAAACCTCCAGCAACTTCCCATCCCTAAATCTCCTCCAACCTCCCATCCCTAAATCTCCTCCAACCTCTCATCCCTAAATCTCCACCCCCCTCCAACCTCCCATCTTTAAACCCCCACCCTCCACCAACCTCCCATCCCTAAATCTCCACCAACATCCAATCCCTAAACCTCCACCAACCTCCCATCCCAACACCTCCACCCTCCCATCCCTAAACCTCCACCAACCTCCCATCCCTAAATCTCCACCCTCCTCCCATCCCTACATCTCCACCATCCTTCCATCCCTAAACCTCCACCAACCTTCCATCCCTAAATCTCCACCCTCCTCCCATCCCTACATCTCCACCATCCTTCCATCCCTAAACCTCCACCAACCTTCCATCCCTAAACCTCCACCAACCTCCCATCCCTACATCTCCTCCATCCTCCCATCCCTAAACTTTCACCCTCTACCAAACTCCCTTCCCTAAACCTCCACCAACTTTCAACCCCTCATCCCTAAACCTCCACCCTCCTCCAACCTCCCATCTCTAAACCTCCTCCAACCTCTCATCTTTAAACCTCCACCAACATTCCATTCCTAAACCTCCACCAACCTCCCATCCCTAAATCTCCACCCTCCTCCCATCCCTACATCTCCACCATCCTTCCATCCCTAAACCTCCACCAACCTTCCATCCCTAAATCTCCACCCTCCTCCCATCCCTACATCTCCACCATCCTTCCATCCCTAAACCTCCACCAACCTTCCATCCCTAAACCTCCACCAACCTCCCATCCCTACATCTCCTCCATCCTCCCATCCCTAAACTTTCACCCTCTACCAAACTCCCTTCCCTAAACCTCCACCCTCCTCCAACCTCTCATCCCTAAACCTCCACCCTACTCCAACCTCCCATCCCTAAATCTCCTCCAAACGCCCATCTCTACACCACCCTCCTCCAACCACCCATTCCTATACCTCCACCCTCCCCCAACCGCTCACCCGTAAACCTCCACCCTCCCCCAACCTCCCATCCCTAAACCTCCACCCTCCTCCAACCTCCCATACCTAAACCTCTCCCCATCCCTCCTCCTCCTCTCTTCCCCACCCCTCTCTCCCCATCCCTCCTCCTCCCACCCCTCTCTCCCAATCCATCCCTCTCCCCCCTCTCGTCTTCATCCCTCCTCCTCCCACCGCTCTCGTCCCCATCCCTCCTCCTCCCACCCCTCTCTCCCCCATCTCTCCTCATCCCACCCCTCTCTCCCCATCCCTCCTCCTCCCACCTCTCTCCCCATCCATCCCTCTCACCCCTTTCGTCCCCATCCCTCCAACCTCCCACCCCTCTCTTCCCGTCCCTCCAACCTCCCACCCCTCTCTTCCTGTCCCTCTAACCTCCCACCCCTCTCTTCCCGTCCCTCCAACCCCTCTCTTCCCCATCCCTCCCACTCCCACCCCTCTTTTTCCGTCCCTCCAACCTCCCACCCCTCTCGTCCTCATCCCTCCCACTCCCACCCCTCTCTTCCCCATCCCTCCAACCTCCCACCCCTCTCGTCCCCATCCCTCCCACTCCCACCCCTCTCGCCCCCCACCCTGTCTCCAGGCCCTGTTGTCCCGTGGTCCCTGGTGAATGAGTTAGTCTGCCTCAGTGCCTCCTACTATTAGTAATTTGGTTTGTGTCATTAACGGAAGAACCGACAATACACACACACACACACTTCACTTATCTCATTACCCATGAGGCTTTGCAGTTGAGCCCTCATAGAGCACTTCCTCATTACCGATGAGTGTGCAGGTGAGGTCTCTTGGGTTGGAAATGCAAAACTGAACTCGGATCAGCTTGCGGGTAACTTCATCCACTCTGCATGACACAGCCTTCAGAATGAGAGGACGATCAAATCAAAGTTTATTTGTCACGTGCGCCGAATACAACCTTACAGTGAAATGCTTACTTACAGGCTCTAACCAACAGTGCAATTTTTAAGTAAAAAAAATAGGTATTAGGTGAACAATAGATAAGTAAAGTAATAATAACAACAGTAGAAAGACTGTTACAGTTGAAAGTTGCATTTATTAGTGAGGGCATATTTTTACACGACCCCCATTGGACAGGAATGAACAGATTGTGTTCCCCTGGGCTCGTGGGTGGCTTGGGTTTCAGAGAGGAGAGGCATGTTCACATCACCACAGCATGACAACACACTCAAGCCCATTAATACCATTCCCCCTGGGTCAAACCACCGTGGATCTCAGCAACAGCATTCTCTGTCTAGTTACAGACGGAATGCTAAGTCTGTGTGTCAGACGGGAACACTAAGTCTATAACTTCCTATATGAGATCTGACAATGCTATTTGTCTTTATGGAAGAGAGGACAGAGAGCCGGGCAGCATTTCACTATTTCATCTATGTGCTTGTATAAATGTAATGTATTTTTCACATTTAATCAGTGTTTGGATGTCTTAGTTCTACGGTCTACAAGGATAGATATTATGGGTTTGTAAGGAGCTAAATTAGATACATGTAAATGAACCCTTGCAGCGAAAGACCACACGTGCGTTTTTTAAATTCTGACATTGGCCAAGTCCAGCTTTATTGTAGTGTGACTAGACGAATAGCCAAAAAATAAAATGTCTTCCATCATAAAACTACCATATCAGAATAAAGGTGCAGAGATAAACCTCTGTTTGAGTCATTTGTAACTTCCAGTGTCCGTCCTGTCATGTCTCTTTCTACTGGCTGCCTGTCACAGTGGAGCGGTTACCCAGGATAGTGACCTCTCACCTCCAACCCCAGACCTCATCTCTTGCTACTTGTCAGTCCCCTCCCACCTCCAAGCCCACTCCAGACCAGCTCCCATTCTGTCAGTCCCCTCCCACCTCCAAGCCCAGTCCAGACCAGCTCCCATTCTGTCAGTCTCTTCTCACCTCCAAGCCCAGTCCAGACCAGCTCCCATTCTGTCAGTCCCCTCCCACCTCCAAGCCCAGTCCAGACCAGCTCCCATTCTGTCAGTCTCTTCTCACCTCCAAGCCCAGTTCAGACCAGCTCCCGTTCTGTCAGTCCCCTCCCACCTCCAAGCCCAGTCCAGACCAGCTCCCATTCTGTCAGTCTCTTCTCACCTCCAAGCCCAGTCCAGACCAGCTCCCATTCTGTCAGTCCCCTCCCACCTCCAAGCCCAGTCCAGACCTGCTCGTCTCTTCCCACCTCCAAGCCCAGTCCAGACCAGGTCCCATTCTGTCCACCCCTACTCTACCACTCTGTTTACTCCCCTTAACCCTCAGTCCCTTCCTTCCTTCCTTCCTTCCTTCCTTCCTTCCTTCCTCTCTTCTCATCATTCAACTCTCCTCCTCTCTCCTCCTGTTTTCCCACATGTTCCTGGTCCATCTCCCTGTGATTTACAGCCTCTGTCTACAGAGTTCAGGAACAGCTCCTGACAGGCTGGAGTGTCTGTTGTCAGCTGACCTAAGGGGAGGAGTCTGTCTACAGAGTTCAGGAGCAGCTCCTCTGTATAGAGCAGAGTTCAGGGGTTAATAGGCCACACTTTAGGCTCTTTGAGTGAATGCTGTTTCTTCCTCACATCACATGTAGGGCTGTCACGCCTGGTGCCCCCTATTCCACACAAAGTCAATTATTTCAGGAGCTACGCGAGTTTAATCAATCCATCACATTTTATAAAGTCTTTTTTTTTTTTTTTTTACATTGTCACAAAGTGTTTTACAGAAAATCAGCCTAAAACCCCAAAGAGAAAGCAATGCAGAGGCAGAAGCACAGTGGCTGTGAAAAGCTCCCTAGAAGGCAGGAACCCTAGAGAGGAACCAGGAAATAAAAATCTTAAGCTTATGGTGGACTGTATTGTGTCCAGTCTCACGCTTTCCTCCTCCTTCACAGGTCTCCCATCCATCCCGCCGTCATGAGTTCCTGGGTTGTGAACAGGAAAGGAGGGCCGCAGTACTGCCATCACTTCCTCACAGACAACAGCATCTTTCATGGTGAGTGTCACACACACACACACACACACACACACATAAGCAAGCAAACAGTTCTCTATTTCTCTATGTCCACAGATATCTTAATTTGACCGGTTTGTTACAGCAGGACAATAATCTTACAATGACAGGAAATGTGAATTATTATGTGCATCGTGGGCCAGATCAAATGTCAACATCCATGAACGACGGTGCTGGACGGTGCTGGACGGTGCTGGACGGTGCTGGACGGTGCACACTGGGACATCACGTTTGCCTTCTCCTGCTCAGACATTGCAAGCATTAACCAAGGTCATGGACTGCCAACTGCCATCAGCCACCAGACTGCTATAACATATGATGTGGTTAGCTGATACAGAAAATACACTATATATACAAGAGTATGTGGACACCCCTTCAAATTAGTGGATTCAGCTATTTCATCCACACCCGTTGCTGACAGGTGTATAAAATTGAGCACATAGCCATGCAATCTCCATAGACAAAACGTTGACAGTAGAATGGCCTTACTGAAGAGCTCAGTGACTTTCAACGTGGCACCGTCATAGGATGCCACCTTTCCAACGAGTCAGTTAGTCAAATGTATGCCCTGCTAAAGCTTCCCCGGTCAACTGTAAGTGCTGTTATTGTGAAGTGGAAACATAGAGGAGCAACAACGGCTCAGCCGCGAAGTGGTAGGCCACACAAGCTCACAGAACGTTACTGCCGAGTCTTGAAGTGCGTAGTGTGTAAAAAATGGTCTGTCCTCAGTTGCAACACTCACTACTGAGTTCCAAACTGCCACTGGAAGCAACGTCAGCACAATAACTGTTTGTCGGGAGCTTCATGAAATGGGTTTCTATGACCGAGCAGCCGCACACAAGACAAGATCCCCATGCGCAATGCCAAGGGTCTGCTGGAGTTGGTGTAAAGCTCACAGCCATTGGACTCTGGAGCAGTGGAAACGCGTATTCGTGAGTGATGAATTACGCTTCACCATCTGGCAGTCCGACGGATTAATCTGGGTTTGGCGGATGCCATGAGAACACTACCTGCCCGATTGCATAGTGCCAACTGTAAAGTTTGGTGGAGGAGAAATAATGGTCTGGGGCTGTTTTTCATGGTTCAGGCCCTTTAGTTCCAGTGAAGGGAAATCTTAATGCTACAGCATACAATAGCATTCTAGACGATTCTGTGCTTCCAACTTTGTGGCAACAGTTTGGGGGAGGCCCTTTCCTGTTTCATCATGACAATGCCCTTGTGCCCAAAGTGAGGGCCATACTGAAATGGTTTGTCGAGATCAGTTTGGGAGAACTTGACTGGTCTGCACAGAGCCCTGACCTCAACCCCATCGAACACCTTTGGGATGAATTGGAACGCCGACTGTGAGCCAGGTCTAACCACCCAACATCAGTGCCCGACCTCACTAATACTCTTGTGGCTGAATGGAAGCAAGTCCCACAGCAATGTTCCAACATCTAGTGAAAAGCCTTCCCAGAAGAGTGGAGGCTGTTATAGCAGCAAAGGGGGGGGGGTGAAACTCCATATGAATGCCCATGATTTTGGAATGAGATGTTCGACGAGCAGGTGTCCACATACTTTTGGTCATGTAGTGTACCTATCCAGGCGTGGTCAGTAGCCGTGCGTGGGTAAAATCACTGGGGATGTCAAGCCAGAAAAAAAAACGTATTACAACCTATGTGTTACCGTTATATATATAGGCATAAGGCGGCAGAATTAATTCAACCACACCTTTGTTTCATCACAAAACCAGATAGCAACCTCTGTCCAGTGAAATGTTGTCGTTTTTGTTGTCCTAGGCTACCTGGCTAAAATACCTGCTCGCTAGTCTAACTTCCTTTCATGGATAACAATGCACCAGGCCAGCTAGTTAACATTAGCCTACTACATTTAGCCACATATTGAACTCCCATCCTCTCAGGCCAGTGGCACAATATATGAATATATGGTTTGATCAAAATCACCATTATAATCATTTGCCAGTACGGAGAATTAAGTCTAAATCCCTATCTCCATCCATGGCTAATTTAGAAAGGGGATGGTGTTAGCTAGCTAGCTAACCACGGGACGACAATGACCCAACGAGATGCAACAATTAAAGTTTTTTCTGTAAATGACGTTCTGCTTTTGATGTGATGTGATTGGTGTGAAGCCAAATCCAAACTGGCTTCCCTTGACATGTTGTTTTTGATGTGCGCCAGGACCAATCACAGTTGAGCTCACTCAGTTTAGCTCAACACTGATTGGCTATTATTATTTTTTTTTATCAAGGGAGGTCAAATGCTCGCTGGCTTCCCTTGCATTCAACGCTACGGGTTGCAACAATGTCCCACTCTTTCTGATCAGACAGCAGCAGATAGGTAGGCTACACATACTGAAAAAGAGGGGCTCGGTTTTACTTGCTTAGGTTGCTTTCTCCAGTGAGAAACATGCAGCCTCTTGCAAGTTGATGGAAAAACAATGAAACACAGAGAAAGGAAAGATACATTATTTTATATGTTTTTTAATTTTTATTTATTTTTATTCTATTTTATTCTATTTTTATTCTATATAGTCTATTTTTGGGGAAGCCTGGCTTCCTTTGGCATCCATGAGTACACGCCACTGGGCATTGTAAGCTCTGGCATGTGTCAGCAACACCTGGGCAGAGGAACGCGCCCCACAGGCAAAAGGATCTGCTGCATATGTCAGATCAATCTGAAATTACCATAAACATTTCAACTGAGCTACACGGATCTTCAGCCCAAACAATAAATCCTCCAGAACAGGGGTATACGCAATGCCGTATAAGATATAAAATATTAAATATAAAAAAAAGATAGGTCCTCTCACTGTCAACTGTGTTTATTTTCAGCAAACTTAACACGTGTAAATATTTGTATGAACATAACAAGATTCAACAACTGAGACATAAACTGAACAAGTTCCACAGACATGTGACTAACAGAAATTGAATAATGTGTCCCTGAACAAAAGGGGGGGGGGTCAAAATCAAAAGTAACAGTCAGTATCTGGTTTGGCCATCAGCTGCATTAATTACTGCATTGCATTTCCTCCTCATGGACTGCACCAGATTTGCCAGTTCTTGCTGTGCGATGTTACCCCACCCTTCCACCAAGGCACCTGCAAGTTCCCGGACATTTCTGGGGGGAATGGCCCTAGCCCTCACCTTCCGATCCAACAGGTCCCAGACGTGCTCAATAAGATTGAGATCCGGGCTCTTCGCTGGCGATTGGCAGAACACTGACATTCCTGTCTTGCAGGAAATCACGCACAGAATGAGCAGTATGGCTGGTGGCATTGTCATACTGGAGGGTCATGTCAGGATGGGCCTGCAGGAAGGGTACCACATGAGGGAGGAGGATGTCTTCCCTGTAACACACAGCGTTGAGATTGCCTGCATTACCAACAAGCTCAGTCCGATGATGCTGTGAGACACCGCCCCAGACCATGACGAACCCTCCACCTCCAAATCGATCCCGCTCCAGAGTACAGGACTCGATGTAACGCTCACTCTTTCGCCGATAAACCCAAATCCAACCATCACCCCAGGTGAGACAAAACCGTGACTCATCAGTAAAGAGCACTTTTTGACGGTCCTTTCTGGTCCAGTGATGTTGGGTTTGTGCCCATAGGCGACGTTGTTGCTGGTGATGTCTGGTGAGGACCTGCCTTACAACAGGCCTACAAGCCCTCAGTCCAGCCACTCTTAGCCTATTGATCTGAGCACTGATTGAGGGATTGTGCATTCCTTGTGTAACTCGGGCAGTTGCTGTTGCCATCCTGTACTTGTCCCGCACGTGTGATGTTAGGATGTACCGATCCTGTGCAGGTGTTGTTATATGTGGTCTGCCACTGCGAGGACAATCAGCTGTCCGTCCTGTCTCCCTGTAGCACTGTCTTAGGCGTCTCACAGTACGGACATTGCAATTTATTGCCCTGGCCAGATCTGCAGTCCTCCTTGCAGCATGCCTAAGGCACGTTCACGCATATGAGCAGGGACCCTGGGCATCTTTCTTTCTGTGTTTTTCAGAGTCAGTAGAAAGGCCTCTTTAGTGTCCTAAGTTTTCATAACTGTGACCTTAACGGCCTACCGTCTGTAAGCTGTTAGTGTCTTACTGACTGTTCCACAGGTGCATGTTCATTAATTGTTTATGGTTCATTGAACACGCATGGGAAACTGTGTTTAACCTCTCTAGGGGGTGTGGGACAGTAGCGTCCCACCTGGCCAACATCCAATGAAATTGCAGAGTGCCACATTCAAAAACAAATACTCATTATAAAAATTAATAAAACATACAAGTGTTATACATCGGTTTAAAGATGAACTTCTTGTTAATCCAACCACGGTGTCAGATTTCAAAAAGGCTTTACGGCGAAAGCATACCATGCGATTATCTGAGAACAGAGCCCAGCAGACAAATCATTACAAACAGTTACCAGCCAAGTAGAGGAGTTACACATGTCAGAAATAGCGATAAAATTAATCACTTACCTTTGATGATCTTCATATGGTTGCACTCACATGACTCCCATTTACTCAATAAATGTTTGTTTTGTTTGATAAAGTCCCTCTTATTATTCAAAAACCTCCGTTTTGTTCGCGCGTTTTGTTCAGTAATCCACAGGCTCAAAGGCAGTCACAACAGGCATTCGAAAAATCCGAAAAGAATCAGTAAAGTTCGTAGAAACATGTCAAATGATGTTTATAATCATTCCTCAGGTTGTTTTTAGTCATATTAATCAATAATATTTCAACCGGACAAAAGCTTTGTCAATATAAAAGGAAAACAAGAAAGGCGCGCTCTCGGTCGAGCGTATGAAAAACCTCTGGGACACTGCAGTGTCCACTCATTCAGAGTGGTCTTACTCCCTCACTTTTCAGAGTACAAACCTGAAACAATTTCTAAAGACTGGTGACATCTAGTGGAAGCCATAGGACATGCAATTTGAGTCCTAAGTCAATAAAATCTGTATAGGCAGTCAATGGAAAACTACAAACATAAAAAAATCCCACTTCCTGGATGGATTTGTCCTACTATTTCAGTTCTGTTATACTCATAGACATTATTTTAACAGTTTTAGAAACTTTGGAGTGTTTTCTATCCAAATCGACTAATTATATGCATACCCTAGCTTCTCGGCCTGAGTAGCAGGCTGTTTACTTTGGGCACACTTTTCATCTGGAGGTGAAAATAGTGTTCCCTACCCTAGTGAGGTTAAACCCTTTACAGTGAAGATCTGTGAAAATTATCTTTGAAAGACAGGATCCTGAAAAAGGAACGTTTCTTTTTTTTGCTGAGTTTATATAATATAATTTTTTTCTTATTTTTCTTTTTTCCAACGGGCTATACATTTGGGTGCCAAAAATTCCCAAAATAAAATTAAACCATCTAGTGTTCTGCGAAATAATAACACAATGTCAAATACAGGTAGCTTAGTCAAATAATTAACATCCGATCACATTAACCATTACTCATCCAATCACATTAACCGTTACTCATCCAATCACATTAACCGTTACTCTGTCACAGGAAACCTTCACTCTTGCGCAGACATTTAGAAATAAAACATGACAATTTGAAAAACAAGCCACAAGTTTTTTGAGTAGTAAGACATGTATAAAAGCAACAGATACCATTAAGAAGAAGGGGCTAGAAACATCTTATATGGTGAGCTACCGAGTGACTAGGACAGGCAAACCCCATACTATTGTGGAGGACTGGCTAGGACAGGCAAACCCCATACTATTGTGGAGGACTGGCTAGGACAGGCAAACCCCATACTATTGTGGAGGAGTGGCTAGGACAGACAAGCCCCATACTATTGTGGAGGACTGGCTAGGACAGACAAGCCCCATACTATTGTGGAGGACTGGCTAGGACAGGCAAACCCCATACTATTGTAGAGGAGTGGCTAGGACAGGCAAACCCCATACTATTGTGGAGGACTGGCTAGGACAGGCAAACCCCATACTATTGTGGAGGAGTGGCTAGGACAGACAAGCCCCATACTATTGTGGAGGAGTGGCTAGGACAGGCAAACCCCATACTATTGTGGAGGAGTGGCTAGGACAGGCAAACCCCATACTATTGTGGAGGAGTGGCTAGGACAGACAAGCCCCATACTATTGTGGAGGAGTGGCTAGGACAGACAAGCTCCATACTATTGTGGAGGACTGGCTAGGACAGGCAAACCCCATACTATTGTGGAGGAGTGGCTAGGACAGACAAGCCCCATACTATTGTGGAGGACTGGCTAGGACAGGCAAGCCCCATACTATTGTGGAGGAGTGGCTAGGACAGGCAAGCCCCATACTATTGTGGAGGACTGGCTAGGACAGGCAAGCCCCATACTATTGTGGAGGACTGGCTAGGACAGGCAAGCCCCATACTATTGTGGAGGAGTGGCTAGGACAGGCAAACCCCATACTATTGTGGAGGAGTGGCTAGGACAGACAAGCCCCATACTATTGTGGAGGAGTGGCTAGGACAGACAAGCCCCATACTATTGTGGAGGACTGGCTAGGACAGGCAAACCCCATACTATTGTGGAGGAGTGGCTAGGACAGGCAAACCCCATACTATTGTGGAGGTGTGGCTAGGACAGACAAGCCCCATACTATTGTGGAGGACTGGCTAGGACAGGCAAACCCCATACTATTGTGGAGGACTGGCTAGGACAGGCAAACCCCATACTATTGTGGAGGAGTGGCTAGGACAGACAAGCCCCATACTATTGTGGAGGACTGGCTAGGACAGGCAAGCCCCATACTATTGTGGAGGACTGGCTAGGACAGACAAGCCCCATTCTATTGTGGAGGAGTGGCTAGGACAGACAAGCCCCATACTATTGTGGAGGACTTAATTCTTCCTGCTGCTGTAGATATGACTGGGACAATGTTAAGGGAAAAGGACAAAGAAACTATACAGACTGTGTCTTCATCAAACAACACTGTTTCACGACGCATCAGTGACATGGCAGGAGGTGTTTTGAAACAATTACTGCTTCGCATACAAGCCAGTGAATTACATGCCTTAAAGCTGGATGAGTCAACAAAAGTGGCAGGCCTGACACAGCTCCTGATATATGTCTGTTATCTTTATGGGGGGGTCAATGGAATCTGTGTAGGCAGTCAATGGAAAACTATAAACATAAAAAAATCCCACGTCCTGGATGGATTTGTCTCAGGTTTTCGACCTACTATTTCAGTTCTGTTATACTCATAGACTGCTTACATGATGACGAGTTTCTCACACGACTGGCCTATCTCGGTGATGTTTTTCTCACCTGAATGATCTGAATCTAGGATTACAAGGACTCTCCGCAACTATATTCAATGTGCGGGACTAAATTGAGGCTATAATTAAGAAGTTGGAGCTCTTCTCTGTCTGCATTAACAAGGACAACACACAGGTCTTTCCATCATTGTATGATTTTTTTGTGTGCAAATTAACTCAACCTTACGGACAATGTCAAATGTGATATAGTCGAAGCACCTGAGTGAGTTGGGTCTTTGTCACTTCCCACGAGCCGGGTTGTGACAAAAACTCACACTCATTCTTATGTTTAATAAATGTATCATATAGTGTGTGTGTGTGTGTAGCAGGCTTACAAGGATGGCAAAAAACAAAATTTGAGAGTGTGCTGACCCTGGTGCTAGAGGGGGGTACAGCTGGAGGTTAAATGTTTGAAGGGGGACTGGGCTATAACAACTTTGGGAACCACTGCCCTAACAGAATAATGTTGAACCTTGGCTTGAAGCGGAATTACAGCAATTATACACTTGGAGTAGATGAGAGATGACAGTGTGTGGAAATGACCATGTATTTCTCATCAAACAGACTAACCACTGGGCACAGACGTCATTTCAACATCTAGTTTTTATTTACATTTCGTTGAGTTGTCAACTAACGTGAATTCAACGTGAAATACCATTGGATTTAGGTTAGAAGTTGGGTGAATAAAATGCGAAATTCCCTTACCATGATGACTTTTTTATAATCCGTTGATGAATGTTGAATTGTTTTGTTGAAATGACGTGGAAACAACATTGATTCGACCAATTTTTGCCCGGTGGGTAGCTAGTGAGGCTTCATAATATTATAATTATCACAGTGATAATCTATTCTTCAATTCAAACCGTAAAGCTGGTAGCCTTCTAATGAGCAAATATATTAGTCAAGCGAGGAAAATTACTCGGTGATTGTTTGACGAAGCCCCTGGGCAATATCCTTTCCACTCAGAAGCCTGCACCTAAAAAGAAAAACAACCATAGGCTGAAGGGACAATTTATGGGTGATGTGTTTCCTATTGGTGAAATAGTTTACATCTTTGGAGATGCAGCAGTGGCAGGACACACGCGGTAATAATATCGCCCATGCGTAATAGAAAGCAGAGAGAGAGCGCGAGAGAGAGAGAGAGAGAGCGCGAGTACAAATAATAAATAAACCGTTTCCCTTCTCCAGAAACTGACGTTAACACCAGAACGCCCCATCGCATTCCGCGCTCCCCACGTCAGAGCCGGTGACATGAGAGGTAGTGGAACGTCTGTCAAAAACACAAGTTCAACTTTTCCATTCTTGATTCCCCCGGAACACAATCTTAAGACTTAAATGCAACTCGATGTCAAATCACACTGAACTGTCTTTCATCAATTAGTCTACCTGGCCAACATCCTGTGAAATATTTTTGTTCATAGACTATCTGAAATTTGGTTAGTATATTTTGAGTCCCTCGCGAGGTCGTAGACCTTTACGCTTTTCACTAGCTCCGCGTATATGACAGCCCCACTCACCCCCTCGCCAGGCTATCGCGTAAATATGTCAAGAAAATGGGTTTATCGCATTTTTCGCTCTGCGCGACTGATGTGAGGATTGTAACACCCTCCATCGCCTTCGCTCTCTCTGCGCAGAGAGATAAGCGGAGACATGCGTGTTTATGTTGCGCAGGAGAGATAAGCAAGCAGGTTTTGTGGAGCGTTCAGAGAGAGGGTCCTGTTTCTGTCAATTCAGTTCATCTCTGGGTCGTTTGGCGACTGTGTGACACGGATGAAAACATGCGTTCCATTTGGACTAAGAGCAGCACGGGGGTAATTTCAGACCAACATATGGGATTTCACGCCTGGGCAACTATTGTACCTTACTGGAGACTATCTAATGGAAATGATGTCCAAAGTGGATGAACGGACAAAAAAACTAATTGAGAGCACTACCTCAAAACAGTATCAGTATCGCTCCATCTTTATCCCTGAGAGGAATTATTTATCCAAAGCTATGCAAACACAAAATTAGTCTTAAATGGCTGAACTCGAAGTATCCAAAAATCTCAGTTTTGAGAAGGGTAAGCGTTCTACTAAATTCTACTGGATTTCAATGTACGTGTAATGGTATACTAGGTGATGAGGGGCGAGGGTGTATTATCAAAATGTAGCCTATGTTTAAACCTGGACTGTCTTTTGAATGGGTTGCTCCATTCCTAAATTCTTAATTTGACTTTTGATATGCCTGTGCTTTGCTGGTTTTCTGAGGCTGTCATTGTGAGTGTGATAAATAAGCATTTGTTATGCATAGGTCTGGTGGGGAAAAAATCACTACATTGTTGTGAGTGCAACATCACAGCCCATGCTTTAATGTCTTTACTATGTAGCCAATTTGTTAAAAAAAAAAATAACGCTTTTTTTTTTGGTATGATCCTAGGAAGTTCTCAATTTGACTCATACATTCATGTTGGGAGTGTTTTTGTCTTGCCAGGAAATATGTCTTTGTAGAACAGTAGGCAATGGAACCCGAGAGCGCACGCCCACTCCTCGGGAGTGAGAGGCAGCGGATGAAGAGAGCTGTCAGTGGTGTTGAGGCCGACTGCCTTCTGTTCCCTGCAGGCTGTCTGTCTGTCGCGAGGGGGCAGAAAATCCGCTTTTTTCCCCGGGCTTATCTGACAAGAGTTGCATGTGCTTTTGTTGATACAGTTAGATACACATTCATTTTGCCAATGTGACCCAAAATAAATTGTGTAGGCTAACCATTCAGCCATTTTAATCAAATTTTCTTCAGTGTTTTATTTTTAAAATGGAACACTTATGTCTGTAGGGAGAACATATTCAGGTGTAGTCTGGGACAAACATCATCCCTGGCATTTCTAACTCACTGGCCCTTTTCCCCCCTCCCTTACGGCCCCCACCCACATAAACCTAAATTAAACTGGCCCTTTCCCCCCTCCCTTAAGGCCCCCACCCACATCAACCTAAATTAGACTGACCCTTTCCCCCCTCCCTTATGGCCCCCACACACATAAACCTAAATTAGACTGGCCCTTTCCCCCCTCCCTTAAGGCCCCCACCCACATAAACCTAAATTAAACTGGCCCTTTCCCCCCTCCCTTAAGGCCCCCACCCACATAAACCTAAATTAGACTGGCCCTTTCCCCCCTCCCTTATGGCCCCCACACACATAAACCTAAATTAGACTGGCCCTTTCCCCCCTCCCTTATGGCCCCCACACACATAAACCTAAATTAGACTGGCCCTTTCCCCCCTCCCTTAAGGCCCCCACCCACATAAACCTAAATTAAACTGGCCCTTTCCCCCCTCCCTTAAGGCCCCCACCCACATAAACCTAAATTAGACTGGCCCTTTCCCCCCTCCCTTAAGGCCCCCACCCACATAAACCTAAATTAGACTGGCCCTTTCCCCCCTCCCTTATGGCCCCCACACACATAAACCTAAATTAGACTGGCCCTTTCCCCCCTCCCTTAAGGCCCCCACCCACATAAACCTAAATTAGACTGGCCCTTTCCCCCCTCCCTTATGGCCCCCACACACATAAACCTAAATTAAACTGTCCCTTTCCCCCCTCCCTTAAGGCCCCCACCCACATAAACCTAAATTAGACTGGCCCTTTCCCCCCTCCCTTATGGCCCCCACCCACATAAACCTAAATTAGACTGGCCCTTTCCCCCCTCCCTTACGGCCCCCACACACATAAACCTAAATTAAACTGGCCCTTTCCCCCCTCCCTTAAGGCCCCCACCCACATAAACCTAAATTAGACTGGCCCTTTCCCCCCTCCCTTACGGCCCCCACCCACACAAACCTAAATTAGACTGGCCCTTTCCCCCCTCCCTTAAGGCCCCCACCCACATAAACCTAAATTAAACTGGCCCTTTCCCCCCTCCCTTAAGGCCCCCACCCACATAAACCTAAATTAGACTGGTCCACTGGCCAAAATATTGACCAGTCCGCCCATAAACCTAAATTAGACTGGCCCTTTCCCCCCTCCCTTACGGCCCCCACCCACATCAACCTAAATTAGACTGGCCCTTTCCCCCCTCCCTTACGGCCCCCACCCACACAAACCTAAATTAGACTGGCCCTTTCCCCCCTCCCTTAAGGCCCCCACCCACATCAACCTAAATTAGACTGGCCCTTTCCCCCCTCCCTTAAGGCCCCCACCCACATCAACCTAAATTAGACTGGCCCTTTCCCCCCTCCCTTAAGGCCCCCACCCACATAAACCTAAATTAGACTGGCCCTTTCCCCCCTCCCTTAAGGCCCCCACCCACATAAACCTAAATTAGACTGGTCCACTGGCCAAAATATTGACCAGTCCGCCCATAAACCTAAATTAGACTGGCCCTTTCCCCCCTCCCTTACGGCCCCCACCCACATCAACCTAAATTAGACTGGCCCTTTCCCCCCTCCCTTAAGGCCCCCACCCACATCAACCTAAATTAGACTGGCCCTTTCCCCCCTCCCTTAAGGCCCCCACCCACATAAACCTAAATTAGACTGGCCCTTTCCCCCCTCCCTTAAGGCCCCCACCCACATAAACCTAAATTAGACTGGTCCACTGGCCAAAAGATTGACCAGTCCGCCCATAAACCTAAATTAGACTGGTCCACTGGCCAAAATATTGACCAGTCCGCCCATAAACCTAAATTAGACTGGTCCACTGGCCAAAAGATTGACCAGTCCGCCCATAAACCTAAATTAGACTGGTCCACTGGCCAAAATATTGACCAGTCCGCCCATAAACCTAAATTAGACTGGTCCACTGGCCAAAATATTGACCAGTCCGCCCATAAACCTAAATTAGACTGGTCCACTGGCCAAAATATTGACCAGTCCGCCCATAAACCTAAATTAGTTTAAAAGGGCTCAGAACATTAATCTGCCTAATAATGTAACCCTCTCTAGCCAGGGGAGATTCATCTGCCTAATAATGTAACCCTCTCTAGCCAGAGGAGATTCATCTGCCTAATAATGTAACCCTCTCTAGCCAGGGGAGATTCATCTGCCTAATAATGTAACCCTCTCTAGCCAGATTAGATTAATCTGCCTAATGATGTAACCCTCTCTAGCCAGGGGAGATTAATCTGCCTAATAATGTAACCCTCTCTAGCCAGATTAGATTAATCTGCCTAATAATGTAACCCTCTCTAGCCAGATTAGATTAATCTGCCTAATAATGTAACCCTCTCTAGCCAGATTAGATTAATCTGCCTAATAATGTAACCCTCTCTAGCCAGATTAGATTAATCTGCCTAATAATGTAACCCTCTCTAGCCAGATTAGATTAATCTGCCTAATAATGTAACCCTCTCTAGCCAGATTAGATTAATCTGCCTAATAATGTAACCCTCTCTAGCCAGATTAGATTAATCTGCCTAATAATGTAACCCTCTCTAGCCAGATTAGATTAATCTGCCTAATAATGTAACCCTCTCTAGCCAGATTAGATTAATCTGCCTAATAATGTAACCCTCTCTAGCCAGAGGAGATTCATCTGCCTAATAATGTAACCCTCTCTAGCCAGATTAGATTAATCTGCCTAATAATGTAACCCTCTCTAGCCAGATTAGATTAATCTGCCTAATAATGTAACCCTCTCTAGCCAGGGGAGATTCATCTGCCTAATAATGTAACCCTCTCTAGCCAGATTAGATTAATCTGCCTAATACTGTAACCCTCTCTAGCCAGATTAGATTAATCTGCCTAATAATGTAACCCTCTCTAGCCAGATTAGATTAATCTGCCTAATAATGTAACCCTCTCTAGCCAGGGGAGATTCATCTGCCTAATAATGTAACCCTCTCTAGCCAGAGGAGATTCATCTGCCTAATAATGTAACCCTCTCTAGCCAGGGGAGATTAATCTGCCTAATAATGTAACCCTCTCTAGCCAGATTAGATTAATCTGCCTAATAATGTAACCCTCTCTAGCCAGATTAGATTAATCTGCCTAATAATGTAACCCTCTCTAGCCAGATTAGATTCATCTGCCTAATAATGTAACCCTCTCTAGCCAGATTAGATTAATCTGCCTAATAATGTAACCTTCTCTAGCCAGAGGAGATTCATCTGCCTAATAATGTAACCCTCTCTAGCCAGAGGAGATTCATCTGCCTAATAATGTAACCCTCTCTAGCCAGAGGAGATTAATCTGCCTAATAATGTAACCCTCTCTAGCCAGATTAGATTAATCTGCCTAATAATGTAACCCTCTCTAGCCAGATTAGATTAATCTGCCTAATAATGTAACCCTCTCTAGCCAGATTAGATTCATCTGCCTAATAATGTAACCCTCTCTAGCCAGATTAGATTAATCTGCCTAATAATGTAACCCTCTCTAGCCAGAGGAGATTCATCTGCCTAATAATGTAACCCTCTCTAGCCAGATTAGATTAATCTGCCTAATAATGTAACCCTCTCTAGCCAGAGGAGATTAATCTGCCTAATACTGTAACCCTCTCTAGCCAGATTAGATTAATCTGCCTAATAATGTAACCCTCTCTAGCCAGAGGAGATTAATCTGCCTAATACTGTAACCCTCTCTAGCCAGATTAGATTAATCTGCCTAATAATGTAACCCTCTCTAGCCAGATTAGATTAATCTGCCTAATAATGTAACCCTCTCTAGCCAGAGGAGATTCATCTGCCTAATAATGTAACCCTCTCTAGCCAGATTAGATTAATCTGCCTAATAATGTAACCCTCTCTAGCTAGGGGAGATTCATCTGCCTAATAATGTAACCCTCTCTAGCCAGAGGAGATTAATCTGCCTAATAATGTAACCCTCTCTAGCCAGAGGAGATTAATCTGCCTAATACTGTAACCCTCTCTAGCCAGATTAGATTAATCTGCCTAATAATGTAACCCTCTCTAGCCAGGGGAGATTCATCTGCCTAATAATGTAACCCTCTCTAGCCAGGGGAGATTAATCTGCCTAATAATGTAACCCTCTCTAGCCAGGGGAGATTAATCTGCCTAATAATGTAACCCTCTCTAGCTAGGGGAGATTCATCTGCCTAATAATGTAACCCTCTCTAGCCAGAGGAGATTAATCTGCCTAATAATGTAACCCTCTCTAGCCAGAGGAGATTAATCTGCCTAATACTGTAACCCTCTCTAGCCAGATTAGATTAATCTGCCTAATAATGTAACCCTCTCTAGCCAGGGGAGATTCATCTGCCTAATAATGTAACCCTCTCTAGCCAGGGGAGATTCATCTGCCTAATAATGTAACCCTCTCTAGCTAGGGGAGATTCATCTGCCTAATAATGTAACCCTCTCTAGCCAGAGGAGATTAATCTGCCTAATACTGTAACCCTCTCTAGCCAGATTAGATTAATCTGCCTAATAATGTAACCCTCTCTAGCCAGGGGAGATTCATCTGCCTAATAATGTAACCCTCTCTAGCTAGGGGAGATTCATCTGCCTAATAATGTAACCCTCTCTAGCCAGGGGAGATTAATCTGCCTAATAATGTAACCCTCTCTAGCCAGATTAGATTAATCTGCCTAATAATGTAACCCTCTCTAGCCAGAGGAGATTCATCTGCCTAATAATGTAACCCTCTCTAGCCAGATTAGATTAATCTGACTAATAATGTAACCCTCTCTAGCCAGGGGAGATTAATCTGCCTAATAATGTAACCCTCTCTAGCCAGATTAGATTAATCTGCCTAATAATGTAACCCTCTCTAGCCAGAGGAGATTCATCTGCCTAATAATGTAACCCTCTCTAGCCAGGGGAGATTCATCTGCCTAATAATGTAACCCTCTCTAGCCAGAGGAGATTCATCTGCCTAATGATGTAACCTTCTCTAGCCAGAGGAGATTCATCTGCCTAATGATGTAACCCTCTCTAGCCAGAGGAGATTCATCTGCCTAATGATGTAACCTTCTCTAGCCAGAGGAGATTAATCTGATGAACAATGTAACCCTCTCTAGCCAGAGGAGATTAATCTGCCTAATACTGTAACCCTCTCTAGCCAGAGGAGATTCATCTGCCTAATAATGTAACCCTCTCTAGCCAGAGGAGATGAATCTGCCTATGCTAGCCTAGGCCTGTGATGCTAGCCTAGGCCTGTAGGCTATAGTGTGTGATGCTAGGCTAGCCCTATAGGCTATAGTGTGTGATGCTAGCCTAGCCCTATAGGCTATAGTGTGTGATGATAGCCTAGCCCTTTAGGCAATAGTGTGTGATGCTAGCCTAGCCCTATAGGCTATAGTATATGATGCTAGCCTAGCCCTTTAGGCTACAGTGTGTGATGCTAGCCTAGGCCTGTAGGCTATAGTGTGTGATGCTAGGCTAGCCCTATAGGCTATAGTGTGTGATGCTAGCCTAGCCCTATAGGCTATAGTGTGTGATGCTAGCCTAGCCCTTTAGGCTATAGTGTGTGATGCTAGTCTAGGCCTGTAGGCTATAGTGTGTGATGCTAGGCTAGCCCTATGGGCTATAGTGTGTGATGCTAGCCTAGCCCTATAGGCTATAGTGTGTGATGCTAGCCTAGGCCTGTAGGCTATAGTGTGTGATGCTAGGCTAGCCCTATGGGCTATAGTGTGTGATGCTAGCCTAGCCCTATAGGCTATAGTGTGTGATGCTAGCCTAGGCCTGTAGGCTATAGTGTGTGATGCTAGGCTAGCCCTATGGGCTATAGTGTGTGATGCTAGCCTATCTCTAAAGGCTATAGTATATGATGCTAGCCTAGGCCTGTAGGCTATAGTGTGTGATGCTAGTGTAACAGTATAAGTTTAGACCGTCCCCTCGCCCATACCCGGGCGCGAACCAGGGACCTTCTGCACACATCAACAGTCACCCTCGAAGCATCGTTACCCATCGCTCCACAAAAGCCGCGGCCCTTGCAGAGCAAGGGGAACAACTACTTCAAGGTCTCAGAGCAAGTGACGTCACTGATTGAAACGCTATTTAGCGCACACCGCTAACTAAGCTAGCCGTTTCACATCCGTTACACTAGCCTAGCCCTATAGGCTATAGTGTGTGATGTTAGCCTAGGCCTGTAGGCTATAGTGGGTGATGCTAGCCTAGCCCTATAGGCTATAGTATCTGATGCTAGCCTAGGCCTGTAGGCTATAGTGGGTGATACTAGCCTAGCCTTATAGGCTATAGTGGGTGATGTTAGCCTAGGCCTGTAGGCTACAGTGGGTGATACTAGCCTAGTCCTGTAGGCTATAGTGGGTGATGCTAGCCTAGGCCTGTAGGCTATAGTGGGTGATGCTAGCCTAGTCCTGTAGGCTATAGTGGGTGATGCTAGCCTAGCCCTATGTTTTCTAACCCATAGTGATATACGGTATACTCCCATACTGTATACTGAGCTACAGACAGAAACACAAAGGGGACGTGTTCTATAGCTGCTGTTATGTGGTGAGTGGGTGTCCATGCCCCAGATTGGTAGCCCTTGCCTGCAGTCAAAGGACCACACACCTTCTATTGGCCTCATGGGTGGAATGGTTGTAAATATTTTACATAATTAATCGTAATTAATAAACCTATAAAAAATTAATTAAACTTAAGAAAATCCGGTGTTTCTCTTTCAAACGGTGTTGTTATATTTCAGTCTTCTGTGATGTGTATAAAATGTAGTATTGGGATGCAAACTCAAAATATAATACTAATGTAATGTAAAATGTTTTAACTCGATATCTGACATGGTACAGGTGCCTTCTTTTTTTAAGCCCATAACCATGTGTGTGGGATGGATTCTTGTGTTTATACTTTTGCTTCAAAGTAGATTTGTTTAAGACTACTAAGGAACACTCCTGAAAGATCCTGCAAAAAATATCCTCTGTGTTCAACATAAACACCAATTAATTTATGCTGAGCAGAATTAGGCCGCTAATTAAAAGGAAACAATTCCCGAACCTTCCATAACAAAGCCATCACCTACAGAGAGATGAACCTGGAGAAGAGTCCCCTAAGCAAGCTGGTCCTGGGGCTCTGTTCACAAACACAAACACACCCCACAGATCCCCAGGACAGCAACACAATTAGACCCAAATAACACAGAGAGTTCACAGTGGCAGAATACCTGATCAATGTGACTGACCCAAAATGTCTAGTCTCAGTGAGAATAGTCTTGCTATTGAGAAAAGCCACCGAAGGCAGACCTGGCTGTCAAGAGAAGACAGACTATGTGACACTGATCACAAAATGAGGTGGAAACTGAGCTGCATTAGAGACACATATTTCCCTCAGATTACACAGACCCACAAAGAATTCGAAAAACAAACGCAATTTTGATAAACTCCCATATCTACTGAGTGAAATACCACAGTGTGCCATCACAGCAGCAAGATTTGTGACCTGCTGCCACAAGAAAAGGGCAACCAGTGAAGAACAAACAACATTGTAAATACAACCCATATTTATGTTTATTTATTTTCCCTTTTGTACTTTAACTATTTGTACATCATTACAACACTGTATATATATAATATGACATTTTGGAACTTTTGTGAGTGTAATGTGTAATTATCTACTTCACTTGTTTTGGCAATGTAAACATATGTTTCCCATGCCAATAAAGCCCTTAAATTGAAATAGAAAATTGAACAGAGAGAGAGAGGGAGGGAGAGAGAGAGAGAGAGAGAGAGAGAGGGAGAGAGAGAGAGAGAGGGAGAGAGAAGGCGAGAGAGAGAGAGAGAGAGAGAGAGAGAGGGAGAGAGAAGGCGAGAGAGAGAGAGAGAGAGAGGGGGAGAGAGAGATCTGCAGGTCATTCTATTTCTAAGTGTGTGTATGAGAGTGGCACACTGTTGCTAATTGCTTTTTCATGTCAAATTAGTTTCTATTCCTGCCTTTCCTCTCCTGATGATGATGATGGTGATGATGATGAAGAATCTCAGCATGCTCTCTCTCTCTTTCAATCGCTGTCACGTTCTGACCATAGTTCTTTTGTGTTTTCCTTGTTTGTCAGGACTTGAGCTGGGTGGGCATTCTATGTTGTGTGTCTAGTTTGTCCGTTTCTATGTATGTCCTGATATGGTTCTCAATCAGAGGCAGGTGTTAGTCATTGTCTCTGATTGGGAACCATATTTAGGTAACTTGTTTTGTGGTGGGGTTTGTGGGTGGTTGTTTCCTGTCTTTGTGTTCTCTGCACCAGATAGGACTGTTTTGGGTTTTTGCCACGTTTTTTGTAATTGTGTTCATGTTTAGTTTCTCACATTAAAAACCATGAACTCTAACCACGCTGCATTTTGGTCCTCCTCTCCTTCGACGGAAGAAAACCATTACAATCGCTGTCTCCATCTCTCTTTTCATCTCTTCCATCTCTGTCCCTCTATCTCTCTCTATCTCTCTTTCCATCTCTCTCTATCTCTCTTTCCATCTCTCTTTCCATCTCTGTCCCTCTATCTCTCTTTCCATCTCTGTCCCTCTATCTCTCTTTCCATCTCTGTCCCTCTCTCTCTTTCCATCTCTGTCCCTCTATCTCTCTTTCCATCTCTGTCCCTCTCTCTCTTTCCATCTCTGTCCCTCTATCTCTCTTTCCATCTCTGTATCTCTCTTTCCATCTCTGTCTCTCTATCTCTCTTTCCATCTCTGTCCCTCTCTCTCTTTCCATCTCTGTCCCTCTCTCTTTCCATCTCTGTCCCTCTCTCTCTTTCCATCTCTGTCCCTCTATCTCTCTTTCCATCTCTGTCTCTCTCTCTCTTTCCATCTGTCTCTCTATCTCTCTTTCCATCTTTCCATCTCTGTCCCTCTATCTCTCTTTCCATCTCTGTCCCTCTATCTCTCTTTCCATCGCTGTCCCTCTATCTCTCTTTCCATCTCTGTCTCTCTATCTCTCTTTCCATCTGTCTCTCTATCTCTCTTTCCATCTCTGTCCCTCTATCTCTCTTTCCATCTCTGTCTCTCTATCTCTCTTTCCATCTCTGTCTCTCTATCTCTCTTTCCATCTCTGTCCCTCTATCTCTCTTTCCATCTCTGTCCCTCTATCTCTCTTTCCATCTCTGTCCCTCTATCTCTCTTTCCATCTCTGTCTCTCTATCTCTCTTTCCATCTCTGTCTCTCTATCTCTCTTTCCATCTCTGTCCCTCTATCTCTCTTTCCATCTCTGTCCCTCTATCTCTCTTTTCATCTCTGTCTCTCTCTCTCTTTCCATCTCTCTCTATCTCTCTTTCCATCTGTCTCTCTCTCTCTTTCTCTCTGTCTCTCTATCTCTTTCTCTCTATCTCTCTTTCCATCTCTGTCTCTCTCTCTCTCTTTCCATCTCTGTCTCTCTCTCTCTTTCCATCTCTGTCTCTCTCTCTCTTTCCATCTCTGTCTCTCTATCTCTCTTTCCATCTCTGTCCCTATCTCTCTTTCCATCTCTGTCCCTCTCTCTCTTTCTCTCTGTCTCTCTATCTCTTTCTCTCTATCTCTCTTTCCATCTCTCTCTATCTCTGTCTCTCTATCTCTCTTTTCATCTCTGTCTCTATCTCTCTTTCCATCTCTGTCTTTCCATCTCTCTCTATCTCTCTTTCCATCTCTCTCTATCTCTCTTTCCATCTCTCTCTATCTCTCTTTCCATCTCTGTCCCTCTTTCTCTCTTTCCATCTCTCTCTATCTCTCTTTCCATCTCTCTCTATCGCTCTTTCCATCTCTGTCCCTCTATCTCTCTTTCCATCTCTCTCCATCTCTCTTTCCATCTCTGTCCCTCTATCTCTCTCTATCTCTCTTTCCATCTCTCTCTATCTCTCTTTCCATCTCTCTCTATCTCTCTTTCCATCTCTCTCTATCTCTCTTTCCATCTCTCTCTATCTCTCTTTCCATCTCTGTCTCTATCTCTCTCGATCTATCTATATCTACATCTCTATCTCTTTATCTATATCTATCTCTCTATCTCTCTCTATATATCTGTCTGCGCTATCTCTCTATATCTGCAATGTCCTGACCTTAGTTCCTTTGTTTTGTCTTTGTTTATATGGTCAAGGCGTGAGTTGGGGTGGGCAGTCTATATTTGTTTTTCTATATGTGGTTTCTGTGTTCGGCCTAGTATGGTTCTCAGTCAGAGGCAGGTGTTGTTAGTTGTCTCTGATTGAGAATCATACTTAGGTAGCCTGGTTGTCTCTGATTGAGAATCATACTTAGGTAGCCTGGTTGTCTCTGATTGAGAATCATACTTAGGTAGCCTGGTTGTCTCTGATTGAGAATCATACTTAGGTAGCCTGGTTGTCTCTGATTGAGAATCATACTTAGGTAGCCTGGTTGTCTCTGATTGAGAATCATACTTAGGTAGCCTGGTTGTCTCTGATTGAGAATCATACTTAGGTAGCCTGGGTTTCACTTCTGGTTGGTGTGTGTTTGTTTTCCGTGTGAGTGTTTGGTCCACACGGTACTGTTTCGGTTTTTGTTCACTTTATTGTTCACTTTACTGTTTTGTATTTCAGTGTTCAGTTCGTTTAATTAAATATTACAGAACACTTTGGTCCGATCCTTCTTCCACCTCTGAATGCCGTTACAATATCTCTCTCTGTGTCTCTGTCTCTCCATCTCTCGCTATCTTTCTATATCCCTCTCTCTCTATCCATCTCTCTCAATCTGTCTATATTTAACTCAAGGGGCTTTATTGGCAATGGGAAACATATTTTTACATTGCCAAAGATCAACAGTTGCACACAGAAGATTCAAAAGAATAAAGACAGTACGAATGTCATATGTTTTTATACAGTGTTGTAATGATGTACAAATGGTTAAAGTACAAAAGGGAAAATAAATAAGCATAAATATGGGTTGTATTTACAATGGTGTTTGTTCTTCACTGGTTTACCTTTTGTTGTGGCAGCAGGTCACAAATCTTGCTGCAGTGATGGCACACTGTGCTATTTCACCCAGTAGATATGGGAGTTTACCAAAATCGGGTTTCTATATCTCTCTCTCTCTATTGCTCTCTGTCTCTCTCTTTCCATCTCTGTCCCTTTCACCCTTCGCCAGCTGAGCTGACATCCTCATACCCTCTGTCATTCTCCTCTTTTCTCTTTATCTCTTTTTTAAAGCCACTCCTGCATTGTCTTGGCTGTGTGCTTAGGGCTGTTGTCCTGTTGGAAGGTGAACCTTCGCCCCAGGCTGAGGTCCTGAGAGATCTGGAGGATTGTGCCCGGTTTCCTCCAGGCGTGACACTTGGCATTTTGGCCAAGCAGTTTAATTTTGGTTTCATCAGACCAGGGAATCTTGTTTCTCAAGGTCTAAGAGTCTTTAGGTACCTTTTTTAGCAAACTCCAAGTAGGCTGTCATGTGCATTTTACTGGGGAGTGGCTTCCTTCTGGCCACTCTACCATAATTACCTGATTGGTAGAGTGCTGCAGAGAAGGTTGTCATGCTGGAAGGTTATCCCATCTCCACAGATGAACTCTAGAGCTCTGTCAGAGTGACCATCGAGTTCTTGGTCACTTCCCTGACCACGGCCCTTCTCCCTCGATTGCTCAGTTTGGCCGGGCGACCAGCTCTAGGAAGAGTCTTGGTGGTTCCAAACTTCTTCCATTTAATACTGTTGGAGGCCACTGTGTTCTTGGGTGCCTTTAATACTGATGGAGGCCACTGTGTTCTTGGGGACCTTTAATACTGATGGAGGCCAATGTGTTCTTGGGGACCTTCAATACTGATGGAGGCCACTGTGTTCTTCGGGACCTTCAATACTGATGGAGGCCACTGTGTTCTTGGGGACCTTTAATACTGATGGAGGCCACTGTGTTCTTGGGGACCTTCAATACTGATGGAGGCCAGTGTTCTTGGGGACCTTTAATACTGATGGAGGCCACTGTGTTCTTGGGGACCTTCAATACTGATGGAGGCCACTGTGTTCTTGGGGACCTTCAATACTGATGGAGGCCACTGTGTTCTTGGGGACCTTCAATACTGATGGAGGCCACTGTGTTCTTGGGGACCTTTAATACTGATGGAGGCCACTGTGTTCTTGGGGACCTTCAATACTGTTGGAGGCCACTGTGTTCTTGGGGACCTTCAATACTGATGGAGGCCACTGTGTTCTTGGGGACCTTCAATACTGATGGAGGCCACTGTGTTCTTGGAGACCTTCAATACTGATGGAGGCCACTGTGTTCTTGGGGACCTTCAATGCTTATGTTACTTTTCCCCAGATCTGTGCCTCAACACAATCCTGTCTCGGAGCTCTACGGACAATTCCTTCAACCTCACAACTTGGTTTTTGCTCTGACATCCACGGTCAACTTTGGGACCTTATATAGACAGGTGTGCCTTTCCAAATCATGTCCAATCAATTGAAAATACCACAAGTGGACTCCAATCAAGTTGTTAGAAACATCTTCAAAGATGATCAATGGAAACAGGATCCACCTGAGCTCAATTTTGAGTCTCATTGTAACGGTTTTCTTGCGGTGACGGAGAGTCAGACCAAAATGCAGCGTGGTATTCTTGAAACATGTTTAATGAAGATGAAACACAATCAATACAAAAACAACAAACGTAACATGAAAACCTATACAGTCTATCTGGTGCAAACTAACACAGAGGCAGGAACAATCACCCACAACAAACTCAAAGAATATGGCTGCCTAAATGTGGTTCCCAATCAGAGACAACGATAAACACCTGCCTCTGATTGAGAACCACTCCAGACAGCCATAGACTTTGCTAGAAAACCCCACTAAACCACAAAACCAATACGTACTAAAACCCCAAGACAAAACACACCACATAAATAAACCCATGTCACACCCTGGCCTGACCAAATTAATAAAGAAAACACAAAATACTAAGACCAGGGCGTGACACTCATAGCCAAGGGTCTGAATACTTATGTAAATTCAGTATTTCTGTTTTGTATTTTTAATAAATTAGCAACATAAAAAAAACAACAGTTTTAGCTTTGTCCTTATGACGTATTGAGTGTAGATTGATGAGGAGAAATACAAATGTAATCCATTTTAGAATAAGGCTGTAATGCAATTTTTTTTTGTAAAAGTCAAGGGGTCTGAATACTTTCCAGAGGCACTGTATGCATATGGGTTTTGTGTTTGTGTGTTTTCATGCATTTTTCGCTGGCCGTGTGTGTATCTTCGTTTAAGCTACCCAGTGGTTCTACCTTCAACCAAATGGGTTCTACCTGGAACTAAAAGGATTCTACACGGAACCCCAAAGGGTTCTACCTGGAACCAAAAGGGTTCTACCTCGTACAAAAAAGAGAGAGAGAGAGAGAGTTCGGTGGTCTGTAGTGTGATATTTTAGAGATTTTCAGTCTGATCTTTGACTGTGATGATGGTAAGAGAAGAACATCTATGTTTCTAGGTTGTAAAACCTAGGGTCAGACGCAATATGCTCCATATATGGTTGTCGTTTCACCAATTTCAACCCTCACCATGTGGAGTGGAAAGAACATGCGTCGCGTCACATTAGTCACACACTCTTAGAAGAATGGGTTCCAAAAGGGTTCTTCAGGTGTCCACATATGAGAACCCAGTTTGGTTCCAGGTAAAACCGTTTTGTGTTCTGTGTACAACCCTCTGTGGAAAGGATTCTCCATTGAACCCCAAAGGGTTCTACCTGGAACCAAAATTATTCTTTGTGGAACCCCTCTACCTGGAACCAAAAGGGTTCTTACCTGGAACCAAAATGATTCTACATGGAACCCCTAGATATAAACTTATTTTGTGGCAGACCACAGCTTATAGTGTACTACACTTTTCGTGTGATATAATACAATATCTACCTGTCTGCCTGTCTGTCTGTCTGTCTGTCTGTCTGTCTGTCTGTCTGTCTGTCTGTCTGCCTGTCTGTCTGTCTGCCTGTTTGTCTGTCTGCCTGTCTGTCTGTCTGCCTGTCTGTCTGTCTGCCTGTCTGCCTGTCTGTCTGCCTGTCTGTCTGTCTGTCTGCCTGTCTGTCTGTGTGCCTGTCTGTCTGTCTGTCTGTCTGTCTGTCTGTCTGTCTGTCTGTGTGCCTGTCTGTCTGTCTGCCTGTCTGCCTGTCTGTCTGTCTGTGTGCCTGTCTGTCTGTCTGTCTGTCTGCCTGCCTGTCTGTCTGCCTGTCTGTCTGTGTGTGCGTGAGATCTAGCTTTTTACACATGAATTACTATCAATGTAAAACAGGACAAACATCAACAGAAATACAGACAGTACAACACTGTTCAGCTAATGGTCAGATGACAGTGACAGCTTGTCCCTGCACATCAACTTAGGACTGGAATAACAAACATTAAAGTAGTCAACCATATCCATCAGAAGCAGCATCCTTCAGTCATGGAATGAACCATACATTCATGTAGCTTACAGTCAGCTATTTACACTAAATGTAAATATGAACTTTCAGTGATCCTAAATATCCCCAATTACACCTATGTCTCGGTAGGCTACACTTCAAGTCATCCCTTCAGGGCTGTTTAGTATATTATAGAAATAGGGAAATCCTTCAGCTCAAACCCTCCTATTGAATCACAAGCATTACACCGGTGTTGTACCGGTGTTGTACCGGTGTTGTATCGGTGTTGTATCGGTGTTGTACGGGTGTTGTATCGGTGTTGTCTTAGTGTTGTATCGGTGTTGTACGGGTGTTGTATCGGTGTTGTCTCAGTGTTGTATCGGTGTTGTACCGGTGTTGTATCGGTGTTGTACCGGTGTTGTACTGGTGTTGTACCGGTGTTGTACTGGTGTCGTACCGGTGTTGTACCGGTGTTGTACCGGTGTTGTACTGGTGTCGTACCGGTGTTGTACCGGTGTCGTATCGGTGTCGTACCGGTGTTGTATCGGTGTTGTACCGGTGTTGTACGGGTGTTGTATCGGTGTTGCATCGGTGTTGCACCGGTGTCGTACCGGTGTTGTACCGGTGTCGTATCGGTGTCGTATCGGTGTCGTATCGGTGTCGTACCGGTGTTGCATCGGTGTTGTACCGGTGTTGTACCGGTGTCGTATCGGTGTCGTATCGGTGTCGTACCGGTGTTGCATCGGTGTTGTACCGGTGTTGTACCGGTGTCGTATCGGTGTCGTACCGGTGTTGTATCGGTGTTGTACCGGTGTCGTACCGGTGTCGTATCGGTGTTGTACCGGTGTCGTATCGGTGTTGTACCGGTGTTGTACCGGTGTTGCATCGGTGTTGTACCGGTGTCGTACCGGTGTTGAATCGGTGTTGTACCGGTGTGGTATCGGTGTTGTATCGGTGTTGTACCGGTGTGGTATCGGTGTTGTATCGGTGTTGTACCGGTGTCGTACCGGTGTTGAATCGGTGTTGTACCGGTGTGGTATCGGTGTTGAATCGGTGTTGTACCGGTGTCGTACCGGTGTTGAATCGGTGTTGTACCGGTGTGGTATCGGTTGTACCGGGACACGGTGTCCTTTGCTCCCGCTTGCAAAGCAACGACGGAAGCCGTTACCTGGTAGCCAATATCAGGGTGACAGTCACAGTGAGCACACGCATACAAGCAACAGTACACCCATCATCAGTACTTTTAATACAAAATAAATAATAGTCAGATTTATAATTGAAACTTTACAATTATTTGTGTAAAACTAATAGTGAAATACGACTCAGACTCATCCCCTGGCTTCGATACAGAAGAGCGAACTCTCGCGGTATGGTAGGTATGGTAGTGACGTGGTAAGAAACGGAAGAATAAAAAACACAGCTCAATCAAAACCATTTCATCTATAGCAGAGAGCTTTTGACACGCCCACTCCATTCATTTTGACACACCCACTCCTTTCGACACACCCACTACTTTCCTTTTGACACACCCACTCCTTTCGACACACCCACTACTTTCCTTTTGACACACCCACTCCTTTCGACACACCCACTACTTTCCTTTTGACACGCCCACTCCATTCATTTTGACACACCCACTCCTTTCGACACACCCACTACTTTCCTTTTGACACACCCACTCCTTTCGACACACCCACTACTTTCCTTTTGACACACCCACTCCTTTCGACACACTCACTACTTCCCACACATCCACTTCTTTCCTTTTGACACATACTCCGGTCGCCATATTGGGTTGCAGCTACCCCCTTCTCCTCCTGTACCATACCTGTACCAGTATACGGTATTACAGGCAGTGCACACAATGGGCGCTGTTTCTTCCCAAACATTAGAACATAGATATAAAATACGCTAATAAAGTATTAGCGAATTCCCATAGTGAACGCTAGCCAAATGCTAACAAGTGCACCCGAACATTAACTAAATGCAAGGACAGTCAACCCAGCTCATAGAGTTATACAAAAGGCTATTGTCTCTGCTGTAACCAAGAAGCTTGATATTGCAAGTTAGCCACCTAACGTGCTGCTCATCAGTGGATATATCAAGTGTTGTTCAACAGTGGATTATCAGTTTGCTCCAAATGCCGTTTGTAAACAAGCGCACCATGTAACTGGCTCAATTACATTTTTTTGTGAAGAAAATGAATGGAATGGTATTGAAAATCAATCCGTCGGTATTCAGAATAGCCCGGTATAGATAGGGCTTAGTCACCACTTTCTGGCCATGCTACAGAGGATAGTAGAGATAGGGCTTAGTCACCACTGTCTGGCCATGCTAGAGAGGATAGTATAGATAGGGTTTAGTCACCACTGTCTGGCCATGCTAGAGAGGATGGTATAGATAGGGCTTAGTCACCACTGTCTGGCCATGCTAGAGAGGATGGTAGAGACAGGGCTTAGTCACCACTGTCTGGCCATGCTAGAGAGGATAGTAGAGATAGGGCTTAGTCACCACTGTCTGGCCATGCTAGAGAGGATAGTATAGATAGGGCTTAGTCACCACTGTCTGGCCATGCTAGAGAGGATAGTATAGATAGGGCTTAGTCACTACTGTCTGGCCATGCTAGAGAGGATGGTAGAGACAGGGCTTAGTCACCACTGTCTGGCCATGCTAGAGAGGATAGTAGAGATAGGGCTTAGTCACCACTGTCTGGCCATGCTAGAGAGGATGGTATAGATAGGGCTTAGTCACCACTGTCTGGCCATGCTAGAGAGGATGGTATAGATAGGGCTTAGTCACTACTGTCTGGCAATGCTAGAGAGGATAGTATAGATAGGGCTTAGTCACTACTGTCTGGCCATGCTAGAGAGGATAGTATAGATAGGGCTTATTCACCACTGTCTGGCCATGCTAGAGAGGAGAGTATAGATAGGGCTTAGTCACCACTGTCTGGCCATGCTAGAGAGGATAGTATAGATAGGGCTTAGTCACCACTGTCTGGCCATGCTAGAGAGGATAGTATAGATAGGGCTTAGTCACTACTGTCTGGCCATGCTAGAGAGGATAGTATAGATAGGGCTTAGTCACCACTGTCTGGCCATGCTAGAGAGGGAGAGTATAGATAGGGCTTAGTCACCACTGTCTGGCCATGCTAGAGAGGATAGTATAGATAGGGCTTAGGCACTACTGTCTGGCCATGCTAGAGAGGAAAGTATAGATAGGGCTTTGTCACCACTGTCTGGCCATGCTAGAGAGGATAGTATAGATAGAGCTTAGTCACCACTGTCTGGCCATGCTAGAGAGGATAGTATAGATAGGGCTTAGTCACCACTGTCTGGCCATGCTAGAGAGGATAGTATAGAGAGGGCTTAGTCACTACTGTCTGGCCATGCTAGAGAGGATAGTATAGATAGGGTTTAGTCACCACTGTCTGTCCATGCTAGAGAGGATAGTATAGATAGGGCTTAGGCACTACTGTCTGGCCATGCTAGAGAGGATAGTATAGATAGGGCTTAGTCACCACTGTCTGGCCATGCTAGAGAGGATAGTATAGATAGGGCTTAGTCACCACTGTCTGGCCATGCTAGAGAGGATAGTATAGATAGGGCTTAGTCACTACTGTCTGGCCATGCTAGAGAGGAGAGTATAGATAGGGCTTAGTCACTACTGTCTGGCCATGCTAGAGAGGATAGTATAGATAGGGCTTAGTCACCACTGTCTGGCCATGCTAGAGAGGATGGTATAGATAGGGCTTAGTCACCACTGTCTGGCCATGCTAGAGAGGATAGTATAGATAGGGCTTAGTCACTACTGTCTGGCCATGCTAGAGAGGACAGTATAGATAGGGCTTAGTCACTACTGTCTGACCATGCTAGAGAGGATAGTATAGATAGGGCTTAGTCACCACTGTCTGGCCATGCTAGAGAGGATAGTATAGATAGGGCTTAGTCACCACTGTCTGGCCATGCTAGAGAGGATAGTATAGATAGGGCTTAGTCACTACTGTCTGGCCATGCTAGAGAGGACAGTATAGATAGGGCTTAATCACTACTGTCTGGCCATGCTAGAGAGGATAGTATAGATAGGGCTTAGTCACTACTGTCTGGCCATGCTAGAGAGAATAGTATAGATAGGGCTTAGTCACCACTGTCTGGCCATGCTAAAGAGGATAGTATAGATAGGGCTTAGTCACTACTGTCTGGCCATGCTAGAGAGGATAGTATAGATAGGGCTTAGTCACTACTGTCTGGCCATGCTAGAGAGGATAGTATAGATAGGGCTTAGTCACTACTGTCTGGCCATGCTAGAGAGGATAGTATAGATAGGGCTTAGTCACTACTGTCTGGCCATGCTAGAGAGGATAGTATAGATAGGGCTTAGTCACCACTGTCTGGCCATGCTAGAGAGGATAGTATAGATAGGGCTTAGTCACCACTGTCTGGCCATGCTAGAGAGGATGGTATAGATAGGGCTTAGTCACCACTGTCTGGCCATGCTAGAGAGGATAGTATAGATAGGGCTTAGGCACTACTGTCTGGCCATGCTAGAGAGGATAGTATAGATAGGGCTTATTCACCACTGTCTGGCCATGCTAGAGAGGATGGTATAGATAGGGCTTAGGCACTACTGTCTGGCCATGCTACAGAGGATAGTAGAGATAGGGCTTAGTCACCACTGTCTGGCCATGCTAGAGAGGATAGTATAGATAGGGCTTAGTCACCACTGTCTGGCCATGCTAGAGAGGATAGTATAGATAGGGTTTAGTCACCACTGTCTGGCCATGCTAGAGAGGATAGTATAGATAGGGCTTAGTCACCACTGTCTGGCCATGCTAGAGAGGATGGAAATGCGGTGTATTTTCTAACCACACATTTTAATCAAACCACACAAGCCCAAAGTAAAAAAACATATTGCCACATTGTCCTATCTAATGTGTTTTCATTAAACACGAAGCTGGGATCCAATCCGGATGCCAGTAAACTGCATCTCAATGGGATATCAAACCCCTTAAGGACACTGGTGTGTACTGTTGTCTGGATTTAACCGAATACATGCACTCATACGCAAACCCACTAATGCTAACAGCCAGAACATTCACGTTGCACCTAGCTACACTCTCATGAATACACACACAGATCCTCTGTTAAGTCTCTATCCATTAGACCATAGGGTTGGTAGTGTAGTGTTATTATGACTGTTGCGTCATCACTTTATCTTAACCCCACTTAACTCCCCAAATGGGCCAGATTGACCCTATCTCTCTCTCTCTACATCTCTCTCTCTCTTTACTCTCGCTCTCTTTCTCTCTCTCTCTCTCTGTCTCTCTCTCTCTCATTCTCTCTCTCTACTTTCTCTCTCTCTCTCTCACACACAAAAGGCCTTCAGAGCTTCAGAGAGAGAGAGGCAGGAGAGGAGAGAGAAGATGTGAGGAGAGAGAGAAAGAGCGTGGGATAGACAGATTGGGGCCAGGGGCCTGCTGTCACGGTGTGTCAATGACTGATTCAGAGTTCAGAGAGAGAGAGAGAGGGAGCTCTTGGAAGGAAATGTAATGGAGTTGGATGGCTAGTTGTTGTTGTTGATTAGGTCATTTTATTTAACCTTTATTTAACTAGGCAGGTCAGTTAAGAACAAAGGAGCAGAATGACAGATTTGTACCTTGTCAGCTCAGGGGATTCGAACTTGCAACCTTTCGATTACTAGCCCAACGCTCTAACCACTAGGCCACCCTGCCGCCCTGTAATGGTCTACAGAGTCTCAGGTCGACGCCAGAGACGATCAGATTCTCAGAGCTGGTTAGTCACAGGTTGTGGCTTTGTGTATAACGGCAGTGGACTCCGCGACTATGTTAGCTCTCTGAGCTAAAGAGACATGGACGTGTTCTGTGGTCCGGTGGCGCGGTCAAACCCGAACTCCCGTCCAGCTGTGGTAACCGTGACAACACTGCTTGCCCGTAGGGTCTACCATTTGGGCGGCTTCGTGGCTGTGCCATCGATACGTAGACTGGCTTCGCTAGGTGAGTGACAGACGTGTGTGTGTGAGAGTGCCATGTCTGAGTGAGAGTGCCAGGTGAGCGTGAGAGTGCCAGGTGAGTGTAAGAGTGCCAGGTGTGTGTGAGAGTCCCAGGTGTTTGTGAGAGTACCAGGTGTGTGTGAGAGTGCCAAGTTTGTGTGAGAGTGCCAGGTGTGTGCGAGAGTGCCAGGTGTGTGACAGACAGACAGGTGTGTGTGACAGTGAACGGTGTGTGTGAGAGTGACAGGTGTTTGACAGACAGACAGGTGTGTGTTAGGAAGAGGTGTGTTCTCTCATTGGTAATGGAGGCAGGTATTGTGAGTGGATTTAGCATATTTTAGAAACCTTTTTAAACCTTGAATACACTATATTTAGCATTTCCTGCTGTGCATGAAAATGATCTGCAATAACAGTGATCAAATTAAGATCTGTATGCATTCAGACGATGGATGTGATTGGGGAGTGAGTTGTTTTCCCCAGGTACAGAGCTCTCCAGCATTTTAGCAGGCGTCCATGCTTAGATCTCACTGAGGAGACCTACAGTAACTAGTACTGAACCCACAGTCAGTAGACCTACAGTAACTAGTACTGAACCCACAGTCAGTAGACCTACAGTAACTAGTACTGAACCCACAGTCAGTAGACCTATAGTAACTAGTACTGAACCCACAGTCAGTAGACCTATAGTAACTAGTACTGAACCCACAGTCAGTAGACCTACAGTAACTAGTACTGAACCCACAGTCAGTAGACCTACAGTAACTAGTACTGAACCCACAGTCAGTAGACCAATAATAACTAGTACTGTACCCACAGTCAGTAGACCTACAGTAACTAGTACTGAACCCACAGTCAGTAGACCTATAGTAACTAGTACTGAACCCACAGTCAGTAGACCTACAGTAACTAGTACTGAACCCACAGTCAGTAGACCTACAGTAACTAGTACTGAACCCACAGTCAGTAGACCTACAGTAACTAGTGCTGAACCCACAGTCAGTAGACCTATAGTAACTAGTACTGAACCCACAGTCAGTAGACCTATAGTAACTTGTACTGAACCCACAGTCAGTAGACCTATAGTAACTAGTACTGAACCCACAGTCAGTAGACCTACAGTAACTAGTACTGAACCCACAGTCAGTAGACCTACAGTAACTAGTACTGAACCCACAGTCAGTAGACCTACAGTAACTAGTACTGAACCCACAGTCAGTAGACCTACAGTAACTAGTACTGAACCCACAGTCAGTAGACCTACAGTAACTAGTACTGAACCCACAGTCAGTAGACCTATAGTAACTAGTACTGAACCCACAGTCAGTAGACCTATAGTAACTAGTACTGAACCCACAGTCAGTAGACCTACAGTAACTAGTACTGAACCCACAGTCAGTAGACCTACAGTAACTAGTACTGAACCCACAGTCAGTAGACCAATAGTAACTAGTACTGAACCCACAGTCAGTAGACCTACAGTAACTAGTACTGAACCCACAGTCAGTAGACCTATAGTAACTAGTACTGAACCCACAGTCAGTAGACCTACAGTAACTAGTACTGAACCCACAGTCAGTAGACCTACAGTAACTAGTACTGAACCCACAGTCAGTAGACCTACAGTAACTAGTACTGAACCCACAGTCAGTAGACCTATAGTAACTAGTACTGAACCCACAGTCAGTAGACCTATAGTAACTAGCACTGAACCCACAGTCAGTAGACCTACAGTAACTAGTACTGAACCCACAGTCAGTAGACCTATAGTAACTAGTACTGAACCCACAGTCAGTAGACCTATAGTAACTAGTACTGAACCCACAGTCAGTAGACCTATAGTAACTAGTACTGAACCCACAGTCAGTAGACCTACAGTAACTAGTACTGAACCCACAGTCAGTAGACCTATAGTAACTAGTGCTGAACCCACAGTCAGTAGACCTATAGTAACTAGTACTGAACCCACAGTCAGTAGACCTACAGTAACTAGTACTGAACCCACAGTCAGCTGAGTGAAACAGATGGCGACAGCACACTGTGTGTGTGTGTGTGTGAAATACCTTCCTTTTCTAAAAGCAGAGAGAGCTCATATTGATGTGAATCTCCCCTGAGAGCCGGAATCTCCCTCTGTTACCGTAACACACAGACTATTCTCCCTCTGTTACCATAACACAGACTATTCTCCCTCTGTTACCGTAACACACAGACTATTCTCCCTCTGTTACCGTAACACACAGACTATTCTCCCTCTGGTACCGTAACACACAGACAATTCTCCCTCTGTTACCGTAACTCACAGACTATTCTCCCTCTGTTACCGTAACTCACAGACTATTCTCCTTCTGTTACCGTAATACAGACTATTCTCCTTCTGTTTCCGTAACACACAGAATATTCTCCCTCTGTTACCGTAACACAGACTATTCTCCCTCTGTTACCGTAACACACAGACTATTCTCCCTCTGTTACAGTAACACACAGACTATTCTCCCTCTGTTACCGTAACACACAGACTATTCTCCCTCTGTTACCGTAACACACAGACTATTCTCCCCCTGTTACCGTAACACACAGACTATTCTCCCTCTGTCACCGTAACACAGACTATTCTCCCTCTGTTACCGTAACACACAGACTATTCTCCCTCTGTTACCGTAACACAGACTATTCTCCCTCTGTTACCGTAACACAGACTATTCTCCCTCTGTTACCGTAACACAGACTATTCTCCCTCTGTTACCGTAACACACAGACTATTCTCCCTCTGTTACCGTAACACAGACTATTCTCCCTCTGTTACCGTAACACAGACTATTCTCCCTCTGTTACCGTAACACACAGACTATTCTCCCTCTGTTACAGTAACACACAGACTATTCTCCCTCTGTTACCGTAACACACAGACTATTCTCCCTCTGTTACCGTAACACACAGACTATTCTCCCCCTGTTACCGTAACACACAGACTATTCTCCCTCTGTCACCGTAACACAGACTATTCTCCCTCTGTTACCGTAACACACAGACTATTCTCCCTCTGTTACCGTAACACAGACTATTCTCCCTCTGTTACCGTAACACACAGACTATTCTCCCTCTGTTACCGTAACACACAGACTTTCTCCTTCTGTTACCGTATACAGACTATTCTCCTTCTGTTACCGTAACACACAGACTATTCTCCCTCTGTTACCGTAACACAGACTATTCTCCCTCTGTTACCGTAACACACAGACTATTCTCCCCCTGCTACAGTAACACACAGACCATTCTCCCTCTGTTACCGCAACACAGACTATTCTCCCTCTGTTACCGTAAAACAGACTATTCTCCCTCTGTTACCGTAACACACAGACTATTCTCCTTCTGTTACCGTAATACAGACTATTCTCCTTCTGTTACCATAACACACAGACTATTCTCCCTCTGTTACCGTAACACAGACTATTCTCCCTCTGTTACCGTAACACACAGACTATTCTCCCTCTGTTACCGTAACTCACAGACTATTCTCCCTCTGTTACCGTAACACAGACTATTCTCCTTCTGTTACCGTAACACACAGACTATCCTCCCTCTATTACCGTAACACACAGACTATTCTCCCTCTGTTACCGTAACACACATACTATTCTCCCTCTGTTACCGTAACACACAGACTATTCTCCTTCTGTTACCGTAACTCACAGACTATTCTCCTTCTGTTACCGTAACATACAGACTATTCTCCCTCTGTTACCGTAACTCACAGACTATTCTCCTTCTGTTACCGTAACATACAGACTATTCTCCCTCTGTTACCGTAACTCACAGACTATTCTCCTTCTGTTACCGTAACATACAGACTATTCTCCCTCTGTTACCGTAACACATTTTTTTATGATTTCTGAGTCTATGGTTTTGTTTTAGTTGGTATGATCATGCTTAATTGTGTGTGTGCGTATCTTTCTGTGTGTTGAGTGTCCGAATGTCACGCATTTTGGTGTTGGAGTAATTGTGTGTGTGCATGTGTGTGTGTGTGTGTGTATGTGTGTGTGTGTGTGTGCGTGTCTGTGTGTGGAATACATCTGTAGCACCAGTTATTTGGTGTTTGGTGTAAATGATCTGTGTCTAGCTGTGGGCGGGAGACCAGCTGAATTTAGATTAGCCACTAAAACTGAATCATATCACATCCCTCTAATCTGTTTTAGCTCCACACTGGGCCACAAACCCCTCCAACTCGTTGATATCCACCACCAGCAGCCTAGTCATCTCTTCAGTTTTTAACTAGCTAGCCTGTTTCCATTCAGACAGTTTTCTGTTTTAGTTTGTGTTGTCATTCTGCAGTAGAAGTGATGAGGCCAGTAGCAGCTAGTTGTATCATTAATACTGGATGAAGTATGGAGCGGATGCTGCTGGATGCGCGATGTTATGAATAATTGACGTGTATCGAGAAGAGGAATCTCACGGTTGAGTTCAGGCCGTCATTGTAAATAGCAATGTGTTCTTAATTGACTTGCCTGGATAGATAAACAAATTTAAAAAAATGTTCTAGACAGTCATCATCATCCTCATTTTGTCAATTAGATTTCATTTCTGAATCGGAAAGCAATTGATCCTAACTTTGAGGATAATGATGATGATATAACTAAGATTATAAGGACCGACTCTGGAGACGAGAAGCAAGTGCAGGGAGTGAACATTTAATGGAAAACGGACATATATCAAAAACAAGAACAGCGTCTGGAGTCTGGATGGGGGGAACAAAACGACATGACGACAATAATGCTGAAACGGTGGGAACCAACGGAGGAACAGACCGATGTGTATTTGGGCCAGGACCTGTGTTCAACTTGTTGATGATGATGATGATGATGGTGAATGATGAAAATGTTGTATTTGGACAAGGTGTGAACTCTGTATTATGTGTGTCCTGTCCTGTCCAGTCCTGTCCAGTCCTGTCCTGCCCTGTCCAGTCCTGTCCTGCCCTGCCCTGTCTTGTCCTGTCCTGCCCTGTCCAGTCCTGTCCTATCCTGCCCTGTCCAGTCCTGTCCTATCCTGCCCTGTCCAGTCCTGTCCTATCCTGTCCAGTCCTGTCCTGTCCTATCCTGTCCTATCCAGTCCTGCCCTGTCCTATCCTGTCCTATCCTGTCCTGCCCTGTCCAGTCCAGTCCTGTCCTATCCTGTCCTTACCTGTCCTGTCCTGTCCAGTCCTTTCCTGTCCTATCCTGTCCTGTCCAGTCCTGTCCTGCCCTGCCCTCTCCAGTCCTATCCTGTCCTGCCCTGTCCTGCCCTGTCCTTTCCTGTCCTGTCCTGCCCTGTCTTGTCCAGTCCTGTCCAGTCCTCACCTGTCTTGTCCAGTCCTGTCCAGTCCTGTCCTGCCCTGCCCAGTCCTGTCCTGTCCTGCCCTGTCCAGTCCTGTCCTGCCCTGCCCTGCCCTGTCCAGTCCTGTCCTGTCCTGTCCTGCCCTGCCCTGTCCAGTCCAGTCCTGTCCTGCCCTGTCCTTACCTGTTCTGTCCTGTCCTGCCCTGTCCAGTCCTGTCCTGTCCTGCCCTGTCCAGTCCAGTCCAGTCCTGTCCTATCCTGTCCTTACCTGTTCTGTCCTGTCCTGTCCTGCCCTGCCCTGTCCAGTCCAGTCCTGTCCTATCCTGTCCTTACCTGTTCTGTCCTATCCTATCCTATCCTTACCAGTCCTGTCCTATCCTATCCTTACCTGTTCTGTCCTGCCCTGTCCAGTCCTGTCCTGTCCTGTCCTGTCCTTACCTGTTCTGTCCTGCCCTGTCCTGCCCTGTCCTGTCCTCACCTGTCTTGTCCAGTCCTGTCCAGTCCTCACCTGTCTTGTCCAGTCCTGTCCAGTCCTGTCCTGCCCTGTCCAGTCCTGTCCTGTCCTGCCCTGTCCAGTCCAGTCCTGTCCTGTCCTGCCCTACCCTGTCCAGTCCTGTCCTGTCCTGCCCTGTCCAGTCCAGTCCTGTCCTGCCCTGTCCTTACCTGTTCTGTCCTGTCCTGCCCTGTCCAGTCCTGTCATGTCCTGCCCTGTCCAGTCCAGTCCTGTCCTATCCTGTCCTTACCTGTTCTGTCCTGTCCTGTCCTGTCCTGCCCTGTCCAGTCCAGTCCTGTCCTATCCTGTCCTTACCTGTCCTGTCCTGCCCTGTCCAGTCCAGTCCTGTCCTATCTTGTCCTTACCTGTTCTGTCCTATCCTATCCTATCCTTACCAGTCCTGTCCTATCCTATCCTTACCTGTTCTGTCCTGCCCTGTCCAGTCCTGTCCTGTCCTGTCCTGTCCTTACCTGTTCTGTCCTGCCCTGTCCTGCCCTGTCCTGTCCTCACCTGTCTTGTCCAGTCCTGTCCTATCCTGCCCTGTCCTGTCCTCACCTGTCTTGTCCAGTCCTGTCCAGTCCTGCCCTGTCCTGTCCTCACCTGTCTTGTCCAGTCCTGTCCTATCCTGCCCTGTCCTATCCTGTCCTGTCCTCACCTGTCTTGTCCAGTCCTGTCCTATCCTGTCCTGTCCAGTCCTCACCTGTCTTGTCCAGTCCTATCCTGCCCTGTCCTGCCCTGCCCTGTCCTGTCCTCACCTGTCTTGTCCAGTCCTGTCCTATCCTGTCCTGTTCAGTCCTCACCTGTCTTGTCCAGTCCTGTCCTATCCTGCCCTGTCCTGCCCTGTCCTGTCCTCACCTGTCCTGTCCAGTCCTGTCCTATCCTGTCCTGTCCTGTCCTCACCTGTCTTGTCCAGTCCTGTCCTGCCCTGTCCTGCCCTGTCCTGTCCTCACCTGTCTTGTCCAGTCCTGTCCTATCCTGTCCTGTCCTTACCGGTTCTGTCCTGTCCTGTAGTGTTCGGTCAGTTCTGAGGGCGACGATCATTGGCCTATCACAGATCCTCCTTTGTCATTAACCCAATTATACCGTGTTTGATTGGCCTGGGCCTCAGTGATACAACACAGCTTTGATCTGAACTCTCTGCTCTACCCCCACAGAGATGATCATGGCCTACACACACACACACACACACATACACACACACACGTGTATACACACACACGCACACACACACACACGCACACACACACACACACACACACACACGCACGCACGCACACACACACACACACACACACACACACAAAACACACACGTATACACACTCACAATGTTTTGTTCACTCAAGTGGAGTTGTCAGTATTCACAAACACCTGTCCGGGGTGACAGCATTCCCCCCCCGTATGCCCCCATAGGCACAACTCTGACAATATAACCAACAAAAACGGGTCACAACTCCTGCAGCTCCAGCTCATGCTGGGTATGTACATAGTCAGTGGTAGACTTCGACGGGACTCCTATGGTAGGGACACCTTTAGCTCATCTCTTGGCAGTAGTACTATAGACTACATTATCACTGACCTCAACCCAGAATCTCTCAGAGTATTCACAGTCAGCCCACTGACACCCCTATCAGATCACAGCAAAATCACAGTCTACTTGAACAGAGCAATACTCAATCATGAGGCATCAAAGCCAAAGGAACTGAGTAATATTAAGAAGTGTTATAGATGGAAGGAAAGTAGTGTGGAAATCTACCCCAAAACAATAAGGCAACAACAAATTCAATCCCTTTTAGACAATGTCCTGGTTAAAACGTTCCACTGTAATAGTGAAGGTGCAAACTTGGCAGTAGAACATCTTAACAGTGCAGTTGAAGTCGGAAGTTTACAAACACTTAGGTTGGAGTCAATAAAACTGTTTTTTCAACCACTCCACAAATTTCTTGTTAACAAACTATAGTTTTTGCAAGTCGGTTAGGACATCTACTTTGTGCATGACACAATTAATTTGTCCAAAAAAAGTTTACAGACAGATTATTTCACTTATAATTCACTGTATCACAATTCCAGTGGGTCAGCAGTTTACATACACTAAGTTGACTGTGCATTTAAACAGCTTGGAAAATTCCAGAAAACGATGTCACGGCTTTAGAAGCTTCTGATAGGCTAATTGACATAATTTCCTTGGTCCGGTCATTTCCTTGACGACGATCGTGACAGAACAACCCACCACAAGTGGACCAAGCAGCTGGAGTGGAGGACATCATGGACCTGGGAGAAGGTAATGTCAGGACATGAGAGCCTGCTGTGGAAGCAGAGAGAAAATGGGACCAGCGTTACACAGAGTCACGGCTGGCAAGGAAGATCGGGAAGCTGGGAAGCCAATCCAGTGCGCGTTCACAGCCCGGTGCGCTCTGAGCCAGCTCTCTGCATGTGTCGTGCTAGAGTGGGCATCCAGCCAGGACGGATTGTGCCAGCACAGTGCTCCTGGTCTCCGGTGCGCCTCTTCGGCCCAGGGTATCCTGCACCGGCTCTGCGCACGGTGTCTCCGGTGCGCTATCACAGCCCAGTGCGTCCTGTGCCTGCGCTCCGCACGTGCCGGGCCAAAGTGGGCATTCAGCCAGGACGACTGGTACCAGCTTTAAGCACCAGATCTCCGGTGCTTCCCTACAGCCCGGTTTGACCTGTGCCGGCTCCTTGGACCAGGCCTCCAGTATGTCTCCCCAGCCTGGTGAGTCCTGTGCCTGCTCCTTGGACCAGGCCTCCAGTATGTCTCCCCAGCCTGGTGAGTCCTGTGCCTGCTCCTTGGACCAGGCCTCCAGTATGTCTCCCCAGCCTGGTGAGTCCTGTGCCTGCTCCTTGGACCAGGCCTCCAGTATGTCTCCCCAGCCTGGTGAGTCCTGTGCCGGCTCCTTGGACCAGGCCTCCAGTATGTCTCCCCAGCCTGGTGAGTCCTGTGCCTGCTCCTTGGACCAGGCCTCCAGTATGTCTCCCCAGCCTGGTGAGTCCTGTGCCTGCTCCTTGGACCAGGCCTCCAGTAGGTCTCCCCAGCCTGGTGAGTCCTGAGCCTGCTCCTTGGACCAGGCCTCCAGTAGGTCTCCCCAGCCTGGTGAGTCCTGGGCCTGCTCCTTGGACCAGGCCTCCAGAATGTCACCCCAGCCTGGTGAGTCCTGTGCCTGCTCTAAGAACCAGGCCTCCAGTAGGTCTCCTCAGCCTGGTGAGTCCTGTGCCTGCTCCAAGGGCCAGTCCGGGACCTGCAGCGAGGGTCCCCAGTCCGGGGTCGGCGACCGGGGTCCCCGCACCGGAGCCGCCACCAAGATAGATGCTAAGGTGGCTAATTTGGCTAAGGTGTATGCAAACTTCCAATTTCAACTGTACAGTGCCTTGCAAAAGTATTCACCCCCTTAGTTATGAAGCCCCTAAATAAGATCTGGTGCAACCAATTACCTTCAGAAGTCACATAATTAGTTAAATAAAGTCCACCTGTGTGCAATCTGTGTCACATGATCTGTCACATGATTTCAGTACATGTACACCTGTTCTGAAAGGCCCCAGAGTCTGCAACACCACTAAGCAAGGGGAACCACCAAGCAAGTGGCAGTATGAAGACCAAGGAGGTCTCTAAACAGGTCAGGGACAAAGTTGTGGAGAAGTACAGATCAGGGATGGGTTATGAAAAATATTCAGAAACTTTGAACATCCCACGGAGCACCGTTAAATTCATTATAAAAAAATTGAAAGAATATGGCACCACAACAAACCTGCAAAGAGGGGGCCGCCCACCAAAACTCACGGACCAGGCAAGCAGGGCATTAATCAGAGAGACAACAAAGAGACCAAAGATAAACCTGAAGGAGCTGCAAAGCTCCACAGCGGAGATTGGAGTATCTGTCCATAGGACCACATTAAACCGTACACTCCACAGAACTGGGTTTTACGGAAGAGTGTCCAGAAAGAAATAAGCACACTCAAGTTTTCTGTTTTTATGTCTTATTTCTTGTTTGTTTCACAATAAAAACTATTTTGCATCTTCAAAGTGGCAGGCATATTGTGTAAATCAAATGTTACAAACCCCAAATCCATTTTTATTCCAGTTTGTAAGGCAACAAAATAGGAAAAATGCCAAGGGGTGAATATTTCACAAGCCACTGTATATACAGTCGTGGCCAAAAGTTTTGAGAATGACACAAATATTAATTTCCACAAAGTTTGTTGCTTGTTATGTCTTTAGATATTTTTGTCAGATGTTACTATGAATACTGAAGTATAATTACAAACATTTCATAAGTTTCAAAGGATTTTATTGACAATTACATGAAGTTGATGCAGAGTCCATTTTTTGCAGTGTTGACCCTTCTTTTTCAAGACCTCTGCAATCCACCCTGGGATGCTGTCAATTAACTTCTGGGCCACATCCTGACTGATGGCAGCCCATTCTTGCATAATCAATGCTTGGAGTTTGTCAGAATTTGTGGGTTTTTGTTTGTCCACCTGCCTCTTGAGGATTGACCACAAGTTCTCAATGGGATTAAGGTCTGGGGAGTTTCCTGGCCATGGACACAAAATATTTGTTCCCCGAGCCACTTAGTTATAACTTTTGCCTTATGGCAAGGTGCTCCATCATGCTGGAAAAGGCATTGTTCGTCACCAAAATGTTCCTGGTTGGTTGGGAGAAGTTGCTCTCGGAGGATGTGTTGGTACCATTCTTTATTCATGGTTGTGTTCTTAGGCAAAATTGTGAGTGAGCCCACTCCCTTAGCTGAGAAGCAACCCCACACATGAATGGTCTCAGGATGCTTTACTGTAGGCATGACACAGGACTGATGGTAGCGCTCACCTTGTCTTCTCCGGACAAGCTTTTTTCCCCAAACAATCGGAAAGGGGATTCATCAGAGAAAATGACTTTACCCCAGTCCTCAGCAGTCCATTCCCTGTACCTTTTGCAGAATATCAGTCTGTCCCTGATGTTTTTCCTGGAGAGAAGTGGCTTCTTTGCTGCCCTTCTTGACACAAGGCCATCCTCCAAATGTCTTCGCCTCACTGTGCGTGCAGATGCACTCACACCTGCCTGCTGCCATTCCTGAGCAAGCTCTGTACTGGTGGTGCCCCGATCCCGCAGCTGAATCAACTTTAGGAGACGGTCCTGACACTTGCTTGACTTTCTTGGGTGCCCTGAAGCCTCCTTCACAACAATCGGACCTCTCTCCTTGAAGTTCTTGATGATCCGCTAAATGGTTGATTTAGGTGCAATCTTACTGGCAGCAATATCCTTGCCTGTGAAGCCCTTTTTGTGCAAAGCAATGATGATGACACGTGTTTCCTTGCAGGTAACCATTGTTGACTGTGGAAGAACAATGATTCCATGCACCACCCTCCTTTTGAAGCTTCCAGTCTGTTATTCGAACTTAATCAGCATGACAGAGTGATCTCCAGCCTTGTCCTCTTCAACACTCACACCTGTGTTAACGAGAGAATTACTGACATGATGTCAGCTGGTCCTTTTGTGGCAGGGCTGAAATGCAGTGGAAATGTTTTTTGGGGATTCAGTTCATTTGCATGGCAAAGAGGGACTTTGCAATTAATTGCAATTCATCTGATCCCTCTTCATAAAATTCTGGAGTATATGCAAATTGCCAGCATACAACTGAGGCAGCAGACTTTGTGAAAATGAATATTTGTGTCATTCTCAAAACTTTTGGCCACGGCTGTACAGTACAAGTCAAAAGTTTGGACACATCTACTCATTCAAGGATTTTTCTTTATTTTTACTATTTTCTACATTGTAGAATAATAGTGAAGACATCAAAACTATGAAATTACACGTGGAATTGTAAATTGGAATGGTAGAGTTATGTGGAGTTATCAGAATTGTACGGGAAGGTCTGCTCAATCCGAGAGTACAACCTATTGATTACAGCATTACCCCAAAAATGGAGGAGGCAGGTGGCAGCGGGAGGAGGTAGAGAACTGACCGATTATGATTTTTCAACGCCGATCCCGAAACCGATTATTGGAGGACCAAAAAAGCTGATACCGATTAATCGGACGATTTTATTTATTTTTTGTTTGTAATAATGACAATTACAACAATACTGAATGAACACTAATTTTAACTTAATATAATACATCAATCAAATCAATTTAGCCTCAAATAAATAATGAAACATGTTCAATTTTGTTTAAATAATGCAAAAACAAAGTGTTGGAGAAGAAAGTAAAAGTGCATAATGTGCCATGTAAGAAAGCTAACGTTTCACTTCCTTGCTCAGAACATGAGAACATATGAAGGCTGGTGGTCCCTTTTAACATGAGTCTTCAAAAGGTAAGAGGTTTTAGGTTGTAGTTAATATCGTATTTATAGGACTACTTCTCTCTATATCATTTGTATTTCATATACCTTTGACTATTGGATGTTCTTATAGGCACTTTAGTATTGCCAGTGTAACAGTATAGCTTCCGTCCCTCTCCTCGTCCCTACCTGGGCTCGAACCAGGAACACAACGACAACAGCCACCCTCGAAGCAGCGTTACCCATGCAGAGCAAGGGGAACAACTACTCCAAGTCTCAGAGCTCGTGACGTTTGAAACGCTATTAGCACGCACCCCGCTAACTAGCTAGTCATTTCACATCACATCGTTACACCAGCCTCATCTCAGGAGTTGATAGGCTTGAAGTCAGAAACAGTGCAATGCTTGACGCACAACGAAGAGCTGCTGGCAAAACACATGAAAGTGCTGTTTGAATGAATGCTTATGAGCCTGCTGGTACCTCAGTCAGACTGCTCTATCAAATCATAGACTTAGTTATAACATAATAACACACAGAAATGCGAGCCTTAGGTCATTAATATGGTCGAATCCGGAAACTATCACCTCGAAAACAAGACGTTTACTCTTTCAGTGAAATACGGAACCGTTCCGTATTTTATCCGTATTTTATCTAACGGGTGGCACCCATCAGTCTATGTATTCCTGTTACATTGCACAACCTTCAATGTTATGTCATAATTACGTAACATTCTGGTAAATTAGTTCGCAATGAGCCAGGCGGCCCAAACTGTTGCATATACCCTGACTCTGCGTGCAATGAACACAAGAGAAGTGACACAATTTCACCTGGTTAATATTGCCTGCTAACCTGGATTTCTTTTAGCTAAATATGCAGGTTTAAAAATATATACTTCTGTGTATTGATTTTAAGAAAGGCATTGGTGTTTATGGTTAGGTACACGTTGGAGCAACGACAGTCCTTTTTCACGAATACGCACCGCATCGATTATATGCAACGCAGGACACGCTAGATAAACTAGTAATATCATCAACCATGTGTAGTTATAACTAGTGATTATGATTGATTAAGTATAATGCTAGCTAGCAACTTACCTTGGCTTCTTACTGCATTCGCGTAACAGGCGGGCTCCTCTTGAGGCAGGTGGTTAGAGCGTTGGACTAGTTAACCGTAAGGTTGCAAGATTGAATCCCTGAGCTGACAAGGTGAAAATCAATACAAATGTTTGTGTTTGTGTTTGTGTGTGTTTGTGTTTGTGTGTGTTTGTGGACACGTTTAACTATTCTTGTGGGGACCAGAAGTCCCCAGAATAGTAAACAAACAAACATTCTACCAGCTGGGGACATTTTGTTAATCCCCACAAGGTCAAATAGTATTTCTAGGGGGTTTAGGGTTAAGGATAGAATTAGTGCTAGGGTTAGAATTACATTAAGGGTTAGGGTTAGGAGCTAGGGTTAGTGTTAGGAGCTAGGGTTATGAGCTAGGGTTAGGAGCTAGGGTTAGGGTTAGGAGCTAGGGTTAGGAGCTAGGGTTAGGAGCTAGGGTTAGGGTTAGGAGCTAGGGTTAGGGTTAGGGTTAGGAACTAGGCTTAGGGTTAGGAGCTAGGGTTAGGGTTAGGAGCTAGGGTTAGGGTTAGGAGCTAGGGTTAGGAGCTAGGGTTAGGAGCTAGGGTTAGGGTTAGGAGCTAGGGTTAGGGTTAGGGTTAGGAGCGAGGGTTTAGGGTTAGGAGCTAGGGTTAGGAGCTAGGCTTAGGGTTAGGAGCTAGGGTTAGGGTTAGGAGCTAGGGTTAGGAGCTAGGGTTAGGAGCTAGGGTTAGGGTTAGGAGCTAGGGTTAGGGTTAGGAGCGAGGGTTTAGGGTTAGGAGCTAGGGTTAGGAGCTAGGGTTAGGGTTAGGAGCTAGGGTTAGGGTTAGGAGCTAGGGTTAGGGTTAGGAGCTAGGGTTAGGGTTAGGAGCTAGGGTTAGGGTTAGGAGCTAGGGTTAAGAGCTGTGGTTAGGGTTAGGAGCTAGGGTTAGGAGCTAGGGTTAGGGTTAGGCGCTAGGGTTAGGGTTAGGAGCTAGGGCTAGGGTTAGGAGCTAGGGTTAGGAGCTAGGGTTAGGGTTAGGAGCTAGGGTTAGGGTTAGGAGCTAGGGTTAGGGTTAGGAGCTAGGGTTAGGGTTAGGAGCTAGGGTTAGTGTTAGGAGCTAGGGTTAGTGTTAGGAGCTAGGGTTAGGGTTAGGAGCTAGGGTTAGGAGCTAGGGTTAGGGTTAGGAGCTAGGGTTAGGAACTAGGGTTAGGGTTAGGAGCTAGGGTTATGGTTAGGAGCTAGGGTTAGGGTTAGGAGCTAGGGTTAGGGTGAGGAGCTAGGGTTAGGGTGAGGAGCTAGGGTTAGGTTTAGGGTTAGGAGCTAGGGTTAGGGTTAGGGTTAGGGATAAGGGAAAATAGGATTTTGAATGGGACTGAATTGTGTGTCACCACAAGGTTAGCTGTATAAGGGCACAAGGCGAGACCCAAATGCAGACACAGGAGGCAGATGGTTGAGCTCAGATATTTATTATAGCAAAGCGAGCAGAAGGTTGGTCGAGGACAGGCGAGAGTTCATAAACCAGGTCAGAGTCCAAACAGTACCAGACGATAGGCAGTCTCGAGGAGGCAGAAACAAGATCCAAGTCCAAAACAGTACACGGGGATAGGCAGGCTGGTAGTCAGAACAGGCGGAGTGGTCAGGCAGGCGGGTTCAGGGTCAGGACAGGCAGGGGGCGAAACTAGGAGGACTAGAAACAAAGAGAGACTGGGAAAGATAGGAGCAAGGAAAACGCTGGTTGACAAGACAAACTGGCACAGAGAGACAGGAAACACAGGGATATATACACCAGGGATAATAAGCGACACCTGGAGGTGGTGGAGACAATCACAAGGACAGGTGAACCAGATGAGGGTGTGACAAGCTGTACAAGACTGTGTTTGTGTGTGTGTGTGTGTGTGTGTGTGTGTGTGTGTGTGTGTGTGTGTGTGTTTCTCTATCTGAGCGTTTTTTACCTTGTGTATAAGAATCCTCTCAGAGCACGACATAGGTCCTTAGTGTAGATACTCCTAGTTGACATGGTTCTTAGTGTAGATACTCCTAGTTGACAAGGTTCTTAGTGTAGATACTCCTAGTTGACATGGTTCTTAGTGTAGATACTCCTAGTTGACATGGTTCTTAGTGTAGATACTCCTAGTTGACAAGGTTCTTAGTGTAGATACTCCTAGTTGACATGGTCCTTAGTGTAGATACTCCTAGTTGACAAGGTTCTTAGTGTAGATACTCCTAGTTGACATTGTTCTTAGGTTAGATACTCCTAGTTGACATGGTTCTTAGTGTAGATACTCCTAGTTGACATGGTTCTTAGTGTAGATACTCCTAGTTGACATGGTTCTTAGTGTAGATACTCCTAGTTGACATGGTTCTTAGTGTAGATACTCCTAGTTGACATGGTTCTTAGGTTAGATACTCCTAGTTGACATGGTTCTTAGTGTAGATACTCCTAGTTGACATGGTTCTTAGGTTAGATACTCCTAGTTGACATGGTTCTTAGGTTAGATACTCCTAGTTGACATGGTTCTTAGTTTAGATACTCCTCAAATCAAATCAAATTTATTTATATAGCCCTTCGTACATTAGCTGATATCTCAAAGTGCTGTACAGAAACCCAGCCTAAAACCCCAAACAGCAAGCAATGCAAGTGTAGAAGCACGGTGGCTAGGAAAAACTCCCTAGAAAGGCCAAAACCTAGGAAGAAACCTAGAGAGGAACCAGGCTATGTGGGGTGGCCAGTCCTCTTCTGGCTGTGCCGGGTGGAGATTATAACAGAACATGGCCAAGATGTTCAAATGACATGGTTCTTCCTAGTTGACATGGTTCTTAGTTTAGATACTCCTAGTTGACATGGTTCTTAGGTTAGATACTCCTAGTTGACATGGTTCTTAGAGTAGATACTCCTAGTTGACATGGTTCTTAGGTTAGATACTCCTAGTTGACATGGTTCTTAGAGTAGATACTCCTAGTTGACATGGTTCTTAGGTTAGATACTCCTAGTTGACATGGTTCTTAGTTTAGATACTCCTAGTTGACATGGTTCTTAGGTTAGATACTCCTAGTTGACATGGTTCTTAGTGTAGATACTCCTAGTTGACAAGGTTCTTAGTTTAGATACTCCTAGTTGACATGGTTCTTAGTTTAGATACTCCTAGTTGACATGGTTCTTAGGTTAGATACTCCTAGTTGACATGGTTCTTAGTGTAGATACTCCTAGTTGACATGGTTCTTAGTGTAGATACTCCTAGTTGACAAGGTTCTTAGTTTAGATACTCCTAGTTGACATGGTTCTTAGTGTAGATACTCCTAGTTGACATGGTTCTTAGTTTAGATACTCCTAGTTGACATGGTTCTTAGTGTAGATACTCCTAGTTGACAAGGTTCTTAGTTTAGATACTCCTAGTTGACATGATTCTTAGTGTAGATACTCCTAGTTGACATGGTTCTTAGTTTAGATACTCCTAGTTGACATGATTCTTAGTGTAGATACTCCTAGTTGACATGGTTCTTAGCTTAGATACTCCTAGTTGACATTGTTCTTAGTTTAGATACTCCTAGTTGACATGATTCTTAGTGTAGATACTCCTAGTTGACATGGTTCTTAGTTTAGATACTCCTAGTTGACATTGTTCTTAGGTTAGATACTCCTAGTTGACATGGTTCTTAGTTTAGATACTCCTAGTTGACATGGTCCTTAGTTTAGATACTCCTAGTTGACATGGTTCTTAGTTTAGATACTCCTAGTTGACATGGTTCTTAGTTTAGATACTCCTAGTTGACATGGTTCTTAGTTTAGATACTCCTAGTTGACATGGTTCTTAGGTTAGATACTCCTAGTTGACATGGTTCTTAGTTTAGATACTCCTAGTTGACAAGGTTCTTAGTTTAGATACTCCTAGTTGACATGGTTCTTAGTTTAGATACTCCTAGTTGACAAGGTTCTTAGTTTAGATACTCCTAGTTGACAAGGTTCTTAGTTTAGATACTCCTAGTTGACATGGTTCTTAGAGTAGATACTCCTAGTTGACATGGTTCTTAGTGTAGATACTCCTAGTTGACATGATTCTTAGTGTAGATACTCCTAGTTGACATGGTTCTTAGTGTAGATACTCCTAGTTGACATGATTCTTAGTGTAGATACTCCTAGTTGACAAGGTTCTTAGTTTAGATACTCCTAGTTGACATGGTTCTTAGTGTAGATACTCCTAGTTGACATGATTCTTAGTGTAGATACTCCTAGTTGACAAGGTTCTTAGTTTAGATACTCCTAGTTGACATGGTTCTTAGTGTAGATACTCCTAGTTGACATGGTTCTTAGTGTAGATACTCCTAGTTGACAAGGTTCTTAGTTTAGATACTCCTAGTTGACATGATTCTTAGTTTATATACTCCTAGTTGACATGATTCTTAGTGTAGATACTCCTAGTTGACATGGTTCTTAGAGTAGATACTCCTAGTTGACATGGTTCTTAGTGTAGATACTCCTAGTTGACATTGTTCTTAGTTTATATACTCCTAGTTGACATGATTCTTAGTGTAGATACTCCTAGTTGACATGGTTCTTAGAGTAGATACTCCTAGTTGACATGGTTCTTAGTGTAGATACTCCTAGTTGACATGGTTCTTCCTAGTTGACATGGTTCTTAGTTTAGATACTCCTAGTTGACATGGTTCTTAGTTTAGATACTCCTAGTTGACATGGTTCTTAGGTTAGATACTCCTAGTTGACATGGTCCTTAGTGTAGATACTCCTAGTTGACATGGTCCTTAGTTGTAGATACTCCTAGTTGACATGGTCCTTAGTTGTAGATACTCCTAGTTGACATGGAGCTGAATCTTATGCCCTCTAATCTTATCAGATCACGCTGAGTTAAGACTGAGTGTAACTCTGTTTGTGTTTGTGTGTGTGTGGGCTGAAACTGCTCATCAACAATTTGTGTGCATTACTGAAGAAGACAGTGATGTTGCATCAGATGATGTTGCATCTCTATTTCAATTCAGATTGCTTGATGGGCATGGGAAACATATGTTAACATTATCAAAGTAAGTGAAATATAACAATAACAAATGAACAGTAAACATGACACTCACAGAAGTTCCAAAGGAATAGAGACATGTCAAATGTCATATTATGTCTATATACAATGTTGTGACGATGTGCAAATAGTTAAAGTACAAAAGGGAAAATAAGTAAACATAAATATGGGTTGTATTTACAATGGTGTTTGTTCTTCACTGGTTGCCCTTTTCTCGTGGCAACAGGTCACAAATCTTGCTGATGTGATGGCACACTGTGGAATTTCACCCAATAGATATGGGAGTTTATTAAAATTTGATTTGTTTTCAAATTCTTTGTGGATCTGTGTAATCTGAGGGAAATATGTGTCTCTAATATGGTCATACATTTGGCAGGAGGTTAGGAAGTACAGCTCAGTTTCCACCTCATTTTGTGGGCAGTGAGCACATAGCCTGTCTTCTCTTGAGAGCCATGTCTGCCTACGGCGGCCTTTCTCAATAGCAAGGCTATGCTCACTAAGTCTGTACATAGTCAAAGATTTCCTTATCATTGAGTCAGTCACAGTGGTCAGGTATTCTGCCAATGTTTACTCTCTGTTTAGGGCCACATGGCATTCTAGTTTGCTCTGTTTTTTTGTTAATTCTTTACAATGTGTCAAGTAATTATCTTTTTGTTTTCTCATGATTTGGTTGGGTCTAATTGTGTTGCTGTCCTGGGGCTCTGTGGGGTCTGTTTGTGTTTGGGAACAGAGCCCCAGGGCCAGCTTAATTAGGGGACTCTTCTCCATGTTCATCTCTCTGTAGGTGATGGCTTTGTTATGGAAGGTTTGGGAATCACTTCATTTTAGGTACTACCCCCCCCCCCCCTCTCTCTCTCTCTCTCTCTGTCTCTCTGTCTCTCTCTCTCTCTCTCCCTTTCTCTCTCTTTCTCTCTTTCACTCTCTTTTTATTTCTCTCTCTCTCTTTTTCTCTCTCTTTTCTCTCTCTCTCTTTCTCTATGTCTCTGACCTGATTGTGTTTTGTCACTCCTATCTCTGTTCCTGTTTCTGGCCCAAATCAGCTTGTTAATCAGTATTTTCTAGCATTATTAATGGCTCTTTCGTGTTTTTTGTTGTTGTGATAGTACAGTATTGACCTCTGTGTCTCCCTGTCTCTCTGTAGTGGAGCGATGTATGTGTGTGATGCAGTCGGGGACCCAGATGGTGAAGTTGAAGGCTGGTTCCAAGGGGCTGGTGAGACTGTTCTACCTGGACGAACATCGCTCATGCATCCGATGGAGACCCTCACGCAAGAGCGAGAGGGCCAAGAGTGAGTACACACACTTTATCTCATCACCCATGCAATTTCTCACCTTAACCCCTAGTTCTACCCTTAACAGAGTCGCTTCCTTTTGGCAACATCGAAGCAATACAAACAATGCTTTATGTAACTTTATCCAATCTTTTAACCTTGTAGGAATGTCAAATAATGTATTTGACAGCATCTCTCGCTCTCTCTCTCTCTCAGCCTCTCTCTCTCTCTCTCTCTCTCTCTCAATTCAAGTTCAATAACAATTAAGGTATTTTTGTCATGTGAAACATATGTTTACATTGTCAAAGCAAGTGAAATAGATAATAAACGAGAGTGAAACGCCCTGACCTTACAGAGACGTTTTATGTCTCTATTTGGTTAGGTCAGGGTGTGATGTGGGTGTGGGCATTCTATGTTTTGTTTTCTATGTTTCTTTATTTCTATGTTTTTTAGCCCAGGTATGGTTCTCAATCAGAGACAGCTGTCTATCATTGTATCTGATTGGGAATCATACTTAGGTAGCCCTTTTTCCCTTCCTTTCAGGGTGGGTAGTTATCTTTGTTCGTGGCACTATACTATTGTTTTTCTTTTGTTGGAGACATTTACTAAAATAAAAAGGAAAATGTACGCTCACCACGCTGCACTTTGGTCCACTTCTTTCTACGGCCGTGACATAGCCTGTCTTCTCTTTTCTTTGTTTATTTTATTTAACATTTAATGGGGCAAGTCAGTTAAGAACAAATTCTTATTTACCAAAAGGCAAAAGGCCTCCTGCGGGGATGGGGGATGGGGATAAAATATATATATTTTTAAATATAGGACAAAACACACAACACAGCAAGAGAGACGACAACATAGCAAGGCAGCAACACATGAAAACACAGTAGCAACATGGCAGCAACAAAACATGACAACGACATGGTAGCAACACAACATGGCAGCAGCACAACATGGTAGCAGCACAAAACATGGTACAAACATTGTTGGGCACAGACAACAGCACAAAGGGCAAGAAGGTAGAGACAATAATACATCACGCAAGTAGCCACAACTGTCAGTAAGAGATGAGCGACTGAGGGTTGTGTGTGCTTTGGGGACTTTAACAGAATGTGGAATGGCAGAACGGGTGTTGTATGTGGAGGATGCGGGCTGCAGTAGATATCTCAGATACGGGGGAGTGAGGCCTAAGAGTTCTTTTTTTTAATAAATAAGCAACAACCAGTGGGTCTTGCAATGGGTGTACAGAGATGACCAGTTTACAGAGGAGTATAGTGATGTGTCTTATAAGGAGCATTGGTGTCAAATCTGATGGCCAAATGGTAAAGAACATCTAGCCAGTCGAGGGCACCCTTACCTGCCTATGTATAAATTACATCTCCATAATCTAGCATGGGTAGGATGGTCATCTGAACCAGGGTTAGTTTGGCAGCTGGGGTGAAAGAGGAACGATTACGATAGAGGAAACGAAGTCTATATACACTGCTCAAAAAAATAAAGGGAACACTTAAACAACACAATGTAACTCCAAGTCAATCACACTTCTATGAAATCAAACTGTCCACTTAGGAAGCAACACTGATTGATAATACATTTCACATGCTGTTGTGCAAATGGAATAGACAACAGGTGGAAATTATAGGCAATTAGCAAGACACCCCCAATAAAGGAGTGGTTCTGCAGGTGGTGACCACAGACCACTTCTCAGTTCCTATGCTTCCTGGCTGATGTTTTGGTCACTTTTGAATGCTGGCGGTGCTTTCACTCTAGTGGTAACATGAGACGGAGTCTACAACCCACACAAGTGGCTCAGGTAGTGCAGCTCATCCAGGATGGCACATCAATGTGAGCTGTGGCAAGATGGTTTGCTGTGTCTGTCAGCATAGTGTCCAGAGCATGGAGGCGCTACCAGGAGACAGGCCAGTACATCAGGAGACGTGGAGGAGGCCGTAGGAGGGCAACAACCCAGCAGCAGGACCGCTACCTCCGCCTTTGTGCAAGGAGGAGCAGGAGGAGCACTGCCAGAGCCCTGCAAAATGACCTCCAGCAGGCGACAAATGTGCATGTGTCTGCTCAAACGGTCAGAAGCAGACTCTATGAGGGTGGTATGAGGGCCCGACGTCCACAGGTGGGGGTTGTGCTTACAGCTCAACACCGTGCAGGACGTTTGGCATTTGCCAGAGAACACCAAGATTGGCAAATTCGCCACTGGCGCCCTGTGCTCTTCACAGATGAAAGCAGGTTCACACTGAGCACATGTGACAGACGTGACAGAGTCTGGAGACGCCGTGGAGAACGTTCTGCTGCCTGCAACGTCCTCCAGCATGACCGGTTTGGCGGTGGGTCAGTCATGGTGTGGGGTGGCATTTCTTTGGGGGGCCGCACAGCCCACCATGTGCTCGCCAGAGGTAGCCTGACTGCCATTAGGTACCAAGATGAGATCCTCAGACCCCTTGTGAGACCATATGCTGGTGCGGTTGGCCCTGGGTTCCTCCTAATGCAAGACAATGCTAGACCTCATGTGGCTGGAGTGTCAGCAGTTCCTGCAAGAGGAAGGCATTGATGCTATGGACTGGCCCGCCCGTTCCCCAGACCTGAATCCAATTGAGCACATCTGGGACATCATGTCTCGCTCCATCTACCAACGCCACGTTGCACCACAGACTGTCCAGGAGTTGGCGGATGCTTTGGTCCAGGTCTGGGAGGAGATCCCTCAGGAGACCATCCGCCACCTCATCAGGAGCATACCCAGGCGTTGTAGGGAGGTCATACAGGCACGTGGAGGCCACACACACTACTGAGCCTCATTTTGACTTGTTTTAAGGAAATTACATCAAAGTTGGATCAGCCTGTAGTGTGGTTTTCCACTTACATTTTTATTGTGACTCCAAATCCAGACCTCCATGGGTTGATAAATTTGATTTCCATTGATCATTTTTGTGTGATTTTGTTGTCAGCACATTCAACTATGTAAAGAAAAAAGTATTTAATAAGAATATTTCATTCATTCAGATCTAGGATGTGTTATTTTAGTGTTCCCTTTATTTTTTTGAGCAGTGTATAACTTTACCCTGCAGCTTTGATATGTGCTGAGAGAAGGACAGTGCACCCTCTAGCCATACTCCCAAGTGAATACCTCAAGCTCTAAATCCTCAGGTAGTAATCACACCTGTGGGAAGAGGGGCATTCTTACCAAACCACATGACCTTTGTTTTGGAGGTGTTCAGAACAAGGTTAAGGCCAGAGAAAGCTTGTTGTACACTAAGAAAGATTTGTTGTAGAGCGTTTAACACAAAATCCGGGTAGGGGCCAGTTGAGTATAAGACTGTATCTTCTGCATATAAATGGATGAGAGAGATTCCTACTGCATGAGCAATGTTGTTGATGTAAATTGAGAAGAGTGTGGGGCCTAGGATCGAGCCTTGGGGTACTCCCTTGGTGACAGGCAGTGGCTGAGACAGCAGATGTTCTGACTTTATACACTGCACTCTTTGAGAGAGGTTGTTAGCAAACCAGGCCAAAGACCCCTCAGAGACACCAATACTCCTTAGTCGGCCCACCAGAATGGAATGGTCTACCGTATCAAAAGCTTTGGCCAAGTCAATAAAAATAGCAGCACAATATTGCTTAGCATTAATGACAATGGCGGCATCATTGAGGACCTTTAAGGTTGCAGTGACACATCCATAACCTGAGCGGAAACCATATTGCAAACCCGAGAGAATACTATAGACATCAAGAAAGCCAGTCAGTTGATTATTGACACGTTTTTCCAACACTTTTGTTAAACAGAGCAAAATAGAAATAGGCCTATAACAGTTAGGATCAGCTTGATCTCCCTCTTTAAATAAAATATGAACTGTGGCTGCCTGCCAATGGGAACCTCCCCAGGGAGGAGAGACAGGTTAAAAAGGTCAGAGATAGGCTTGGCGATTATAGGGGCAGCAACCTTACAGAAGAAAGGCTCTAAACCATCTGACCCAGATGTTTTTGGGGGAGGAGATATTAAAAAAGAAGTCCAAGCTTCTTCGACAGAGTGGATCAAGCTGATTCTATACCAATTTACAGAGGCCAGGTCATGAAGGAAGGCTTGCTCATTAAAGTTTTTTAGTAAGCGTCTATGACAAATCAAGACAGGTCTTTTCACTGAGCAACCATTATGAACACGGGCTGTAGAACAGTGATCACTAAGGTCATTACAGAAAATACCAGACTAGTACCTATCAGGATTATTTGTGAGGATAACATCAAGGAGAGTAGCCTTTTTTGGGTGTTTGGAGTCATACCTTGTAGGATTGGTAATAATCTGAGAAAGATCTTGAGAGCCAGGTCTGGCTACGGCGGCCTTTCTCAATAGCAAGGCTATGCTCACTGAGTCTGCACATAGTTAAAGCCTTCCTGAAGTTTGGGTTAGTCACCCAAACTGCTCTCTCTCTCTCTCTCTCTCTCTCTCTCTCTCTCTCTCTCTCTCTCTCTCTCACCTAGTCCCTACAGGGGATTAGACATCATTACAATGCCTTGTTGTTGACTACAGTAGTGATGCTGTGATTTCAGCCATGTTGTTGACTACAGTAGTGATGCTGTGATTTCAGCCATGTTGTTGACTACAGTAGTGATGCTGTGATTTCAGCCATGTTGTTGACTACAGTAGTGATGCTGTGATTTCAGCCATGTTGTTGACTACAGTAGTGATGCTGTGATTTCAGCCATGTTGTTGACTACAGTAGTGATGCTGTGATTTCAGCCATGTTGTTGACTACAGTAGTGACGCTGTGATTTCAGCCATGTTGTTGACTACAGTAGTGATGCTGTGATTTCAGCCATGTTGTTGACTACAGTAGTGATGCTGTGATTTCAGCCATGTTGTTGACTACAGTAGTGATGCTGTGATTTCAGCCATGTTGTTGACTACAGTAGTGATGCTGTGATTTCAGCCATGTTGTTGACTACAGTAGTGATGCTGTGATTTCAGGGTATGCCAGTTTATTTGCTGCAGTGTCTGTCTGGTTATATGTTTATCTCTGACTTCTCCTCGTTGTGGCCTTCATTCAATATTTAAGAGAGAGAAACTATCATTGCCCTAGGAGATATCAGAAGCTTAACTTGTTGTCTCTTAGCAGACTTTTGTTTGGTTTCATCCATTTTGATCACAAATGAGAGCTACTTAATGAATTCCCAAGCTTGTCAGTGCTGTACGCCACTGTAATATTTGTGTTGTGGAGAAATGACCAGGCAGGAGACGGGAGTACAGTTAGTTTTCGTTTAGTCAAAACCCCTCGTGCTCTACAGTTCCCGGCACCCCAGTGCGCATGTGCATTTCCTATTAGGTGTAGTAACGTAACACTGCCGTTAATGCATTACTGCTTAGTAACAGCACAGTAACTAATATAAACAGATGCAGACTCCCAACCCTGATTGGTCCTCTCTCTCTTCCTGTCCCGCCCTCTTTCCCTTTCAGTCACCATTGATTCGCTGTACAAGGTGACGGAGGGCCGTCAGTCAGACATCTTCCACCGCCATGCGGAGGGCAGTTTTGACCCGGCCTGCTGTTTCACCGTTTACCATGGCAACCACATGGAGTCCCTAGACCTGGTGACCTCTAACCCTGAAGAGGCTCGTACCTGGGTGACAGGACTACGATACCTGATGGCTGGCATCAGTGACGAGGACTCACTGGCCAAACGACAACGGACACATGACCAATATCCTTTCAAGACTAACACACACGCACGCACGCACGCACACACGCACGCACGCACGCACGCACACACACACACACACACACACACACACACAACACACAAACCTATGTCCTCCTTGTACCTCGTAAGAAGAGCATAACAGTGGGGGTGTGTGTATCCGTAACCCCTAACCAGTATTGTTCAATCAGTTAACTGGATAACCCACTGTTATGCTCTTCTTCTTCTCTTCTTCTCTTCTTCTTCTCTCCTCTCGTCTGCCTCTCCTCTGCTTTGAAAGTACTCTCCCTCTTTTCATGTCTCCCTCTGCCTGCTGCATGCAGTGTGCGTTTGTGTTTGCCTTTGAGCGCTGTTCTGTTCTGACTGGATTTGACAACTGACAAAACATAGTGTTGTTTTTTGTTGTTGAAAAGCCTCTCAGCTTGAATACACATTATAAAGTGTTTCTAAAATTAACTGTAACACAAGTTTAGACTTTAGACTCCAGTATGAAGGAAGGCTTAAACAGGCTCATCCAATAGAAATCGCTGATCACACTCGAAGGCGATGTCATGGCGGCGTTGGCTAGCTAAGCTCACGTGCAGAAACACGTCATCAGGTCTAACGGTCATTCTCGCGTCGAACTGAGCATGTGCAGACCTTTCAAATCCAAGGCACTCCTTCGATATAAAGTCGTTTTTTCCTTAAAATGACGTTGCAGTAATAATATGTAACTACTGAAATCTAGATTGTTCCTTTTAGATTTTGAGCAAATTAACAACGAAGGAAGAATCTGACTTCTCTCATTGGCTTGTCAGACCCCAAACCCCAGCCTGGTCTGCTTCGCAAGCGTTCCCGGAAGTCTTTTTGATGTTGCACCTCTGGGTTTAGAAACTCTGTGCTGCAGTGCATTGGCTAGCCAAACTCTGGTGATGTTGCATCTCTGGGTTTAGATACTCTGTGCTGCAGTGCATTGGCTAGCCAAACTCTGGTGATGTTGCATCTCTGGGTTTAGATACTCTGTGCTGCAGTGTATTGGCTAGCCAAACTCTGGTGATGATCCTGATGTTTCTAAACTAGCTAGACATCTTGCTGACTACTGTACCCTCCACACACACACACACACACACACACACACACACACACACACACACACACACACACACACACACCACACACACACACACACACACACACCACACACCATCCCATTGCTGTGTCCTTAACTTGTGTGTGTAGGTGGATGAAGCAGACGTTTGAGGAGGCTGATAAGAACGGGGATGGTCTGTTGAACATGGAGGAGATCTACCAGTTACTGCACAAGATGAACGTCAACCTGCCCCGCAGGAAGGTCAAACACATGTTCCAGGTCAGTCACAGGGACCAAATACTGTACCTGAGAAGACAAAAGAGGGATGTAGTGCACTATATAAAGGGAATAGGGTGCCATAGGGCTCTGGTCTAAAGTAGTGCACGATATAGGGAATAGGGTGCCATTTGGGACATGTGTTTCAAATGACAGGCGAGTTCTGAGCATGACGGTCAGATAGTGCAGTTGGTTTATAGTCCACTATTTTTAGGGCACCGCCAGGAGTGAATTGTTGTATGAACCGGAAAAAGGACAATGTCAGAACACAGTTGAGTTTTCTGTCCTCACATGACAATCTCCTTGTAGTTGTTTGGGACGATGTAGAGGCACCATGGCTGAGTGTGAATATAGCAGAGGTTTACAGACAAAATGAGTTTAAAGAATCTGGAAGAGAGGGGTCGAATTTGAATTTTATCACCTGACCACTGCAGCCTCTTACTAATGGTGATGTCATTTCCCCTTTCCCACAGGAAGCGGACTCAGACGACCAACAGGGCACGTTGACGTTTGAGGAGTTCAGCGTGTTCTATAAGATGATGTCACTGCGGCGGGACCTGTATCTGCTGCTCATGGGATACAGCGACAGGAAGGACCACCTGACGGCCGACGAGCTGGCCAACTTCCTGCGCAACGAACAGAAGGTCAGGGTTCACAGACAGACAACACTAGATAATGTAGTTTAGTCACCTATAGTATAGTCAGTGGTGAAGGTCAGGGATCACAGACAGACAACACTAGATAATGTAGTTTTAGTGACCTATAGTATAGTCAGTGGTGAAGGTCAGGGTTCACAGACAGACAACCGTAAAACATGACTCTATCACAATAATAAAAACAAAATGTCAAGAAAACTGTAGGTTATTATATCACTTTATCATTACCACGTAAGAGACAAAATGAGCCGAATGGACTTGAAAATGGGTGGTATAGTCTGTCCTCCAAAATGTAATGTGGTTTGACGAGAACCCTAACATTTTGCCAAGGCATTGATGAGTAGCCGACACTGAGATGTGTGCGGACAGCAGTGGATGCAGAAATTGTGGCCTAATGACATTCGCCAAATGTTATTACACTTTTTTGGTGTTTTGTGTAACAGATATTGGGGAGGCAGGGTAGCCTAGTGGTTAGAGTGTTGGACTAGTAACCGGAAGGTTGCAAGTTCAAACCCCTGAGCTGACAAGGTACAAATCTGTCATTCTGCCCCTGAACAGGCAGTTAACCCCACTGTTCCTAGGGCCGTCATTGAACATAAGAATTCGTTCTAAACTGACTTGCCTAGAAAAGGTTAAATAAATAAAAAAATCTCTCTTTCTATTCACCTCTGTTTGGGGGCTGGAGATATGTTACAAGTTGATGAACGTGCTCGGTAGCCTAGTAAAGGAGATCTATGAAATTATCGTATTATCGTATGACATCACATTGTGTTTAAGCCACAATAAAAGGTCATAAGTTAAATTCCACATCTTTACGACGAGACCCACAGAGATCCTATTGAATAATATGATTAGGCCAATAAAACGGAGGTCCCATATCAGGAAGAAATTACTTCTACTTTCACCCCATACACTGTCACTTCCTTTCACTGTCACTTCCTACGACGAGACCCACAGAGATCCTATTCAATAATATGATTAGG